>NW_027496125.1:0-215651 GCF_021521415.1 Bidens hawaiensis
TAGCGTGAGTGCGTGATAGGGAAAGCCAATACGTGCCTTCGTTATTAAGTGGCATAGAGTGAGTGCGTGATAGGGAAAGCCTATACGTGCCTTTGTAATTAAGTGGTATAGCGTGAGTGCGTGATAGGGAAAGCCTATACGTGCCTTTGTAATTAAGTGGCTAAGCTGTAGGGGTAATTAAGTGGTTAAGCAGTGGCATGTTAGACAGTGAACTATGTGTCTTCGAATACGTATATATATATTGTATGAAGTGGTTGTATGATCAGTTGCTTGATTAACTAGAACTCACTCAGCGTAGCTGACTTTTAGTATGCACGCAGGTGAGCTGATTATAGAGTTAGCATGAGGATGACGCACGGCATGGATTGAACGGCTGGCATCTGAAGAAAGAAGTAAAGACGTTTTTAAATATAAAGTTTTGTATTATGGTATCAAAGAAAAGATTTAATGTTTTGTAACAAATGATTGATGTTTTATATTCCGCGAAAAGTTTTAATAAACTCTGATTTGAAGAACTGTGTTTATGAGTAAATCCGACACGAAAGTAGGGTTACCGGTGACGGGGCCTTACAAGTATACACCTTTTAGCATCAAATTATCCTCTTATTTTGGTAAAACTCCATGCAAATTCGCTGTATTCTGTACTTATTTGAGTTATTTATGAATTTGCAGGTCCGGGCGCCCGCCCGACGAAGAAACGATGAAAATATGGCGTTTTTCGGACAAAAATCAAGAATCTACCAAAAGTGCATGACCATGCTAAGAAAGCGCATGACCATGCAGAGCAGGTGCATGACCATGCTAAGGAAGTGTATGGCCATGCTCAGAAACTGCATCATCATGCACTTAATGGGTATGATGCGGCACCATTATCGGAACCCGTACACATCTGATACCGTGCCAAAGTGCATGACAATGCTAGGAAAGTGCATGACCATTGCTGTGAAACTGCACCATCATGCACCTTTATTGGAACCCGTGCACATCTGATATCGTGCCAAAAGTGAAACTGCACTTTTTGTGCACCACCGTGCACTACCGAGGGCAGAGCCCGTGCACTATCTAATGCCGAGGACAAGACACATCAACTTTGAAAGTGCACTAGCTAGTGCCGGAAATGCACGATCATGCACTTTTTGTGCATGACCGTGCACTTTTTTGGAACCTGCAACTCTGAGCCGCCGAAAGTGAAAGTTTGACTTACCCAAAATAGTGCACGACTATGCACTTTTGTGCATGACCATGCACTTTGTCCAAAAGCTTATAAACACCTATTTTCTCTTCATTTTGGTGTGTGAAGTCTTGGGAATTCTCTCTCAACCAATTACCAATAACAAAAGTAAAAGCCAGTCTCCCACAAGATTGAGATATACTTGAGAGACCCGGTTTTTACACATGGTCAACTGTATGTAGCTTGATCAAGAGTGAAGAGTAAATACGGTGTTAAAATGCTTATTTTAGACAACAAGGTATAGCTACAAACAAAACAACAAATATGTTTTATTAGAAAACTTTTAATATTTTATGAACATTATGTTTTTAAGTTTTCAGTTATGTTTGTAAGCATCGTACTATTAAACTTACTTTTTCATAAATTTATGTTTTTAAAAGCTTTGTTTCCATATGAATATGAATTGCAATTATAAATTATATTGTCATCTTTAAAAGCATATTCAAAAATATGTCTTCCTTTCAAATTGTATATGTGTGTACTTCAAAATTTCTATATTTTCACATGTGTCGTATACGGGTCGATAACCTAGTATACATATATATCATCAATTGTTTAAATGATAACGACGTGGTGCAACTATTAACATGATTATATCTAAAATCTTTCACAAACATTTGTAGGATCAAATGGTAGATGCTTGAAATATTCCAGCCAAGGTATCAAGTTCTATCCTTGCACTCTTTTAAAGTTTTTCAATTTGTTAAAAAACACTCATCCCACATCGCCCCACAATAAAATTCCATCCTTACTCCCACCTTATAAAGTGTTGAAACCCATCCCACGTCGCCCCAAGTAAAGTTTGGAACATCCTTTCAATCTTATAAATGTTTTAAGGTTCATTAAAATGTGATCCTCTAAGTTAAATATTAATTAAGACTAGGATAGTACCCGTGTTACACACGGGTTAAAAAATAGATAAATAACAAAATCAATATAGACAACCATAAATTTTCATAAATAGATAACCATATATTAACATTAAGATGGTCTAAAACAAAATATTATAGAGTAGCATTGTTTACATAAAAAGTTAATAGCTATGCAAACTTGTCTATATTAACAAAGTCATTAAAATATTTAAACAACATTATCCTAGAATGAACTTCAAAATTTTCTGTCTAATCTAGTCCCCGATTAATTTTTAAACTGTATCAAAATGTATTATCTAATTTCAACCAGTGTTTAACATACCGACCTGATTAAGTATTAAACTAAAATGTTAATGTATGTTATAATGAGTTTACGTTAACATTAATATCTAAAAGATTATGTAAAACTAAAAACAAAATATGTAAATGCAATTATTACCATCAAAATATAGACAATAATAAAATTTTACAAGAAAACATTTAGAAAATCATAAAATTTAACATAACTTTATTACCGCAATCTTAAGAATTTAGATGCTTTTTAAAAAAAAGTGCAACAAACTGGTCATCAAAATTATAATATTTTTTCACTGTCATATTAAACAAACACACATAATAAACATAACTTAGTAACCAAACTATTGATTATTCAGATTGACATAGTACAAGCTTAATAATAAAATAAACTAAATATACACATAAAAAGGAGGGACCAAAAGAGATGTAACATCGCCAAAATTTTGATCCAAATTTGACAACTTAGGAAAGTTGAGGGATCAAAAATAATACCAAGTCAAATCATGAGAAAATATTAAATAAGGAAATGTAAGAAAAATAAGGAAATAAAAATATTTCCTAAGTTAAAGTTTACTTACATGAAAAGAAATTCCATCCCACATTGGAAGATGTAAGAAAGTGGAAGCATTCCACTAAGGTATAAATAATGGAAATGGAATCCATCCCACATTGGAAGACGTAAAGAAATGGAAGCTCTTTACAAGAGATAGAATTTCCATAATTATATTCTTTTATAAATATCATGCACCAAGTGGTCCTAGCAGAGGGTGCGTAGCACCCGACGCGCACGCGCACAGGCTCGGGTTCGGGCGAGGACGACGACGACGACGAAGGCGACGACGAAGGGCGTTGGGCGCAATGTGGCGCTTTGATGGCGCACTTTGCACATCGCACGCTCGCATCGCCGTGAGCCGCCTTAGTATTTTTGGATAACGAGAATTCGACCAGAAGTGACAAGCTGCAAAAGATGAAGGACCAAAAGTGAAAAATAATATCCAGGAACCCATCGCGCTACGCGATGAGTCCAAGGAGACGGCCATCGCGTATCGCGATGGGCCGTGATGACGCATCAACACGTGTCACGCTCTGGTGACATGTGGCAGTAGGTCAAGACACGTGGCAGCAGGTCAAGACACGTGGCAGAAGGTGTCAGACCACGTGGCAGACGTGTCAGGCCACGTGGCAAGATCTCAGAAATATGGGTATCGCGATACGCGACGAAGGAAGAAAGGAGCCCATCGCGTATCGCGATGGGATCCAATTTTGGCTATAAATAGGGATGCTCACGGCATTTCCCACACACACATTTCCACTCTCTTTCTAGATTTTTACTCTCTCTCTACCTCGGTTTGCGTGCCACCGACCCGAAAAATAACACATCGTAATCCGTACCATAAACCCGGCGTTTTCCTCGAAGTTCGTGCCACTCGAAAGTAACCCGACATTCCGTCTCGAAGTACGTGCATGACCCGGCGACCGAACATTGCCTCGATTTGCATGCCAAGGAAGGTGGATCAAGAACGCCTCGAGAAACGTGCAGATAGAGTAGAAGTGTTGCCCGTATAAACTTAGGAAATCTAACTCCGAATACCCGAGCGAGGTAAGAGGTTCTGCCTAAGTTATTATTATATATTATAAATGGCTTAAGACCATAGTCGAAGTTATAGCCGAACCTTGATTACGATTAAGAATAAAATAACTTTTCTTAAGCAAAGATTATAGTCAAAATAGTATTTCTTTATGACTAAGAAAAATAATACAAAAGATTATAATTATGAAATTAATGTTTCTTCTTGAAGAAGAAACTCATAATAGACGTTTCTTCCTGAAGAAGAAACGTAGCATATAAATGGTAAAAAAAGAAAAGGACTAAAGGTCCAAATGTTTTCATCAAGGTTAAAGCTATACGAAATAGACTAAAGGTCTAAAGCTAGATCGATGATCTAGTTATTTACACAAATGTTATTCTAGTACTATAGGTCCGAGGTAACAAAACAAGAAGAAGGAAACAGAAAACAGGGTTCACTATCAGAAACTGATTATAAACAGAAAAGGTGAATATGCCCTAAACCTTTTATATTGAGTCAAAATATTTGCATAGGATTTACGAATCCTTAAAACTTTGTGTTACAATAATAAGAAACGGACACTCTGATTAAGAGTATACATGTGTCTGGATCCATTTATACATGGTGACTCGGCATTTCCTCGAGGCCATGCATATCATCAACATGCCTCTGAAGGTCTACGGGACTGTTCAGAGAAATGATATTGTGTATATATTTAATTGTACATGGTACTTAGGGTAATTTGATCCCAATGTAGTTGGGTGCCTAATGAGTAGTCACAAAGGTATTATTGTTGGTTTCACAAGGTATTGAAAAGAGATTTTAGAGTCAGCGTTATTCACCAGCTTTGTGCTAACGTATTTTCCCACCCATGTTACAGGGAAACAAGAAAGGTTAGAACAGACAAGCAAGAAGGAATAGAAGATTGGAGTTATAGTCATTAGATGCTATCTGATGGCTCAGATATTTTATTTGAAAATATCATAAAAGAGTTATATTTTATAAAGAAATGTATTAGAAATATCAAACGGGTATTTAAACCCAAGATTTTAATAAGTTTTCAAAGTAATAATATTTTATTAAAGACTTCCGTTGAAATAAAACCCGCAACTCTGATGTATTTACAAAACAGATACCAACTTGTGGTCACAAGCCTACGTCCTAAAAGTGGGGGTGACAGGTTGGTATCAGAGCTTTGATGGCGATGGCGAAGGCGATGGCGAAGGCGAAGGCGACGGCGATGGCGAAGGCGACGACGACGGCGCAATGTGGCGCTTTGATGGCGCACTTTGCACTTCGCACGCTCGCATCGCCGCGAGCCGCTTTAAGGGCCACCTTAGTATTTTTGGATAACGAGAATTCGACCAGAAGTGACAAGCTGCAAAAAGATGAAGGACATCATAATCCGTACCATAATCCCGGCGTTTTCCTCGAAGTTCGTGCCACTTGAAAGTAACTCGACATTCCGTCTTGAAGTACGTGCACAACCCGGCGACCGAACATCACCTCGATTTGCGTGCCAAGGAAGGTGGATCAAGAACACCTCGAGAAACGTGCAGATAGAGTAAAAGTGCTGCCCGTATAAACTTAGGAAATCTAACTCCGAATACCCGAGCGTGGTAAGAGGTTCTGCCTAAGTTATTATTATATATTATAAAGTTATTAATATTTAAAGTTGTTATGATTTTAATGTCACACTCAACTAAATCTATTAATATATTTATTTCTAAATGTCAAAAATAATATATATATATATATATATATATATATATATAAAACTGAATATCAAATTCTGATTCTCACCATTTATATGAAATTTAGAAAAATATGTTATACAGTTTGACTTTCAGCATTTGCTCAAAAACCGAATTTGAATAAATATACTAATTAATTCTACTAATATGTTAATTTAAAAAATATACAAAAATGAAAATCAAATCGGTTAATTTCAAAACTTCAAAAAATTATGGAAAGATTTTGAAATTGGTTTAAATTTATGGAAAGTATTAAAACCTTTAAAACTTTGTTGAAAGATTGGTCAAATTCTGAATTTAAAATAGGTTAAAATATGTTATATATATTAAGCATAAATTAAGGATATTATTTAAAAACGGAAATAGATAAATGTACATTTTCTTATTAAATTTTTTCTAATTAAACTTTGAAATTGCATATATTAAATTGAAGGTTATGACTGAATTTTATGAATAATAAAAAAATATCAAAACAATAAACTTGTGTTATGTTATTTTTACTAAATAATATAGAGATAATTACAAAGGTTAATGACATATCACAAAAATTAAAATCAAATCAGTTTTAGTTTTACTGATTAATACTACTAATTTAGAAATAGTTACGAAAATTGAAATCAAATTGGTTAATTTGAAAAAAATTAATATAGAGATAATTTCTTTTACTAAATAATATAGAGATAATTCCAAAAGTTAATGTCAATCCTCATTACATTTAGTGATATTTTGTCCTTTAAATGCCACATTTTGAGAAGTTGTGAATTTCTGACTGAATTATTTAGAAAACTCTTTTTCCTTATGGGAATAATATGAATAAATTTTGAAAACATTCCATGTTCACAAATAGTTATTTTACGAAAAATATATATATATAAAAATAACATAAGAACTTGTAAAATACATACTTAATTTTTCCTTATGGGAATAAGTAATCGTTATATATTATTGATATCTAGATTAGAGCCCGTGTTACACACGATTTAAAATATAAAAACAATAACATAAGAACTTGCAAAATATATACTTTATTTTTCAAACACGGGTCATAGTTCAAAATGGTTCCAAATTATAGTATTTGAACTAACAATATATTTCAGACCCGGGTAATATTTAAAACGAACATACGAAATAATTCATAGTAGTTGTAGAGATTATAATATAGGATTTAAAATTGACATGGATTGGAAGATAATTTTGAATTTCGATTTGTTAAATTAAAGTCTATAACTTATTTTTGTAAAGTTCGTATAAAGGTTGAAAATTATAGTCAAATAATTATTAATTATCATTATTATAAAATAAAGTCTAAATCATATACCAAATATGTATACAATTACCAAAAAGTTAATTTGAATTTGAATTGGGGGAAATAAAATTGAAATTACTTATTGTAAATATTGTAAATTATAAACTCATCTCTAACATTTGACAACTATTGTAAATTATTGTAAATAATAACAAACTTGTTAGAATATAATATTAGAATATAATTCTATAAGATAAATATAAATAATAACGAACTTGTAAAGTATAATTTTAATAATGTCTAAATTAAACATAATGTGAATGATATATTTTTGTAAATTATAAAAATACGGTCCTTAACGCTATAGTAAAAATTTAAATGTATATTGAATATTGTATATATTGTATACGGTCATTAACTTATTAACCTTTATAAACACAATTAAAAAAGTTGTTTAAGTGTAACAATATAGTCAAAATTTAAATGTATATAAATTAATATATTTTAGTCAAATTATTATTGTTAATATGGACCATAATTATAAATTAATGGTTAATCATATACCAAAAATGTTTAGAATTACCAAATTCAAAGCAGTGAATTTGGTATAAATTAGTTACTTATGTTAGTCATACATATATAGAAACAATTATGTTTAACAAACAATTATTATCGAGAATAAATAGAAATTCAAATTTAAATAATGTACCAAAAATGTAGAGCAATACCATAGAGAAATTCGAGACCTTCATTTACTTATTTATGTAAATTAGTAACTTATTATTATCTACCGATTATGGACCATTAATTTTGGAGAACTTATTATTATGTAAATTATGGATAATTAATTTCAAATTAATTTTTTATGATATACCAAAACTATATACTATTATGATAAACAAAAATAAAGAATTGAAGTTATGAGTTGTTTTAACATTTAGAACGAATTTGAATTTGTAATAGTATGAATTGTAACTTGTAAATCGGAAACATGTTGATATATATTCCATGTAAATGTTGGTCAAACCATTATTATGGACATTAGTTTGAAATTCAAATTTATGGGAACTTATTATTATGTAAATTATGTATAATTAAAGTATATAAATTATGGGATAATTATTATGAGATAATTAAAGTATTAAAGTATATAAATTACAATAATGAAAGTTATTTAAACAATTATGGAAAGTCAAATTATCGGATAATTATGATGTTAATTCGGTTATTTAAACAATTAAGGAAAGTCAAACTAAATAATTTGTAATGATGGGATAATTAAATATGTATTTTATTAACACACGCCGGAAAAAAATACATCTCCGATATACATGAACAAATTAATGAGAATGAATATATATGACTATTCAAAAAATAAATATACATCGATATAAAAAAAAATACATCTTATAAAGTCATCATCAATCCTTGAAATTAGATAATATGAGTGAGACGATAACCTGAAATAATAAAATCGAATATTAATATTGATTTTATGGATTTTTGAATTATAATTAATAACTGGAAAATTTATAAGGTGTTACCGGAAAAACGATATTGTGAGAATGACCATGGAATGTCGGGTTTTTTTGGAGAATTTCAAGAGAAATGATGATTTATTAGTCTTGGCATTGACCTGAAATTATAAAGTAGAATATTAATATTGATATTATGGAACATTTGATTTTTAATTTGTAACCGAAAAAATTGAATGTCTTACCGGAAAATAACAAATATTGTTTTTAACCATGAAATCTCCATTTTGATTAACCTACAACATAGATTAACATGTCAAACAAAAGAACACGAAAAATAAAAAAATACAAACAAATATAAAACAATCATTGTTTGTAACATCCCAAAATTTCTAAAAATAATATTTAATATATTATTTATTTATGATGGAAAAGTTTACTTGACTTAGTAGAGAATTAATAAAATAATAAGGATGAAAGGATAAGTAGGCTAATTAGATGGAGTTAATAATGGACCAAAAAGGAAAGATGGGCCTTAGGTCCATGGGCTTAAGGGAGTATAATACCCCTTAAAATCAACGTCATTAACTACTTACCTTACGAATCACGTGCTAAATAATTCCTAGAGTGATAACATTTGTATTTCCATAGAGATAAGATAGATGACTGTTACAAAAGAGGCGGACACGAGAAGAATCTGAGGCAGAGCGATATACGAAAACAGCATGACTCCAACTGCAAAAAGTAATGAAGAAGGATCACGCTTGGAGCTTGTAGTCAGATATGCTAAGAGAGTTGCCAAATTATCACAAAAGCATCAAAGGAAGCCCTTGGAAAGACGAGACGAGACTTGAGACATCGAGAGCCTCATGGACAAGCTACCTTAATATCTAGAACACATGATCACCACCCGATGACTGCAAGTCAGGAGTAAGGACAATGACCCAGAAAGCAAAGACGATTCAATAAAGTGCGTGAATATAAGAAGTGTTCCTTTTACAAGGAATAAGTTAGGTTTCGGGGACGAAACCTTTTAAGAAGGGAAGACTTGTAACATCCCGAAATTTCTAAAAATAATATTTAATATATTATTTATTTATGATGAAAAAGTTTACTTGACTTAGTAGAGAATTAATAAAATAATAAGGATGAAAGGATAAGTAGGCTAATTAGATGGAGTTAATAATGGACCAAAAAGGAAAGATGGGCCTTAGGTCCATGGGCTTAAGGGAGTATAAATACCCCTTAAAACCCTAATCCTTTCCATTTTCATACATCTCTACACCATAGCCTCCACCATCAAAACACACACTTAACTCAATTCCCGTTTTTGAGAAAACCACCCACAATGACACAAAGATTCCCGGAGATCTAGCCGTCGGATCGGTCCCAAATTTTAACTGAGTGTTCACGGTATATAAATGAAGATTCCCACTGATTAGATCTTTGATTAGAGGTCAAGAAGTACGGTTTTTATCAGAAAAACCGTAGCAGCTCAAAATGAGGATTTACGGCCACTATTTCATTATTCCGGCGACTGTAGCGGCGGTTTCCGGCAAATTTGAGCTGATGGTTTTGTAGATCGGGACGAGACGGTTCCGTGGCCGCTTGAATCACTCAAATCGGAGTTCGTTTGATATGGTTTTGAGCATCTCGAGTGATTTCAAACAAAAACCTCAAAGGTACGTTTTTGTTAAAAAGGTTTACTTTTCATGAACGGATTTACATGAAAATTGGTAGGATGATAGATTGGGTCTAGAAACATCGTAAAGTTGCAAACTTGAAGATTAAAATGGACTTAACGAACTCATGGCTATGTATGGCTCGCTTAAAGTAAACCTTAGATCTAGTATTGAACGTTTTTAGCTTAAAGGTCCCAACTTTATACTTTTCTGGGCCGAGTTTTACCCGAAATCGATCATGGGAATGTTCACGGGGTTGGTTAAAATCATATCAAGGGGTTACACATTAAAACGAAGATGATTATGGGGGTTGAGAAAGGACCCGTAGCTGCTTGCTGTAACTTCGCTTTAATATCCAAGTTCGCGAGTTGTTAAGTTCGCTTCATCTAAGTTCGCTGATCAAGTTCGCCTGCTGCAACTTCGCCATATATAAGTTCGCTCAATATATAAGTTCGCTTATGTATAAGTTCGCTTATGTATAAGTTCGCTCAATATATAAGTTCGCTTAAAGTCTAAGTTCGCTTATGTATAAGTTCGCTTATGTATAAGTTCGCTTATATACAAGTTCGCTTATATCTAAGTTCGCTTATATCTAGGTTCGCTTATATATCTAAGTTCGCTTATATTGAGACCAGGATACCTGGCGACTTGTAAATGTATACATATACGTGTATACACGTGATAGCATGCATCGTAAAGACCTAAGGAGATAAAATACATGAATGTTAAAATAAAGGGAAAACCATAAAATGCTAAGTAAGCTAATACTAGACCTCTAGAGTAGATCAGACGAGTATTTGATACATGTAACTATTATACAGTTAGCAGAGCTCAGTTAAAGAAGGGATTAACTATAAGCGGAGAAAGAGACAGGATCTAGGTGAGTTTCTAGCCCCATTTCCTTGTTATGTTTTCGGGGCTGTGTGCATACTCGACGTGAAGCGTGAATACACTTACCTTAAGTGGTAAGTGTATGCTATAGATGATATATAGGTTAGCTATTATATAATGCTTGTCGGTGCGTGAACGATCTTCGGATATTGCATGTATCGCCAAGGATAGTGATTGCCAAGTGGTTGTTTGTGTGTATGAATGTTATGATTTCCTTATTATGTAAATGATGAAATGTTAGAAAGCGTGCTGTAGATGAGTAGAGGTCGAGTGTGATAGAAGTTGCAAGGGTCTAGTAAGGGTGTTAGTGGCATGACGATAGTGCATGGTAGGGTAAGTCTATGCGTGCCCTCATTATTAAAGTGGCATAACGTGAAGTGCGTGGTAGGGTAAGCCTATGCGTGCCCTCGTTATTAAAGTGGCATAACGTGAAGTGCGTGGTAGGTTAAGCCTACGCGTGCCCTCGTTATTAAAGTGGCATGACGTGAGTGTGTGATAGGGCAAGCCTATACGTGCTTTCGTTATTAAGTGGCTTAATGTGAGTGCATGAGAGGGTAAGCCTCAATGTGCTTCCGTAAACAAGTGGCTAAGGCGTAAGGGACAGTTAAGTGGTTAAGCGGTAAGGTGATCAGGTTGGACAGTGGACTATGTGTCTTCGGACACGTATATTTATTACATGTAATGGTTGTATGGTAAGTTGCTTGATTAACTAGAACTCACTCAGCGTAGCTGACTTTTAGTATGCACGCAGGTGAGCTGATTATAGAGTTAGCATGAGGACGGCACATGGCATGGATTGAACGGCTGGCATCTGAAGATGGAAGAAACGATGTTTTAAATATGATATTTTATGTTATAGTTTTAAAGAAAAGATTAATTGTTTTGTAATAAACGGTTAAAGTTTTATATTCCGCGGAAGTTTTAATAAACTCTGATTTGTAGAACTGTGTTTATGAGTAAATCCGACGCTAAAGTAGGGCTACCGGGAACGGGGCCTTACATTGTTATAAGTATAACACATAACCGGAAAAAATTACCGGCAATACTTACCGGAAAAACGTAAACACGTTCAAATATTATAGACATCGCCGTTCTTTATTTACAACCTAAACTGATTTTAATAAAATCAGTTAACAGTGAAAAGAACCATAAAAAGATTAGAGGAAACAATAACCGGAAGAAAATATAATATTGCCGGAAATACATATATAAACAATCGGAATCGGAAGTTTAATATATAATAGAAACTTACCGGAAAATGATTAATAAAATATAGACTTGGATTGGCCGGAATATGGGAGAGGATGAAAGAAGATCCGGCTATTAGAGAAAGAGAGAAAATATGATTAGGGTAAAAAATTAAGAAATGTTATGGTTTAAATATAGGTTAGTGGATGAGTTGGCATTAGTATGAAAGGAAATGGTGACATGGCATTGAGGTGGAGGGCTAGAATGTTGACAAGTGGAAATCTCATTTTGCTTTAATAGTATGTATTGATTAATAATTAAACCTGGAAACCGGTTTGACCGCCGAACCGGTCACTGTTTCGACCGCGGACCTCATCTAACCGGCCGGTTTATCTGAAAACGATTCAAAGGGGTATAACCGGACCGTTGCTAAGACTGATTCCCTGTTGAACCGGTCGGACCGGCCTGTCCGATCCAAGTTTAAAAACATTGATAAAAACCAATAGGGTATATGAAGAGAGATAGATTAGTTGAAGTGTAGCCAGTTTATTTCAAGGTGTACCTTAATTGTTTTGGGGAAGAAAAGCAAAGGTAAATATTTTTTTTATTAGTTTATATGCATTTCCTTTATCCATGCAAAATTTCAATGTGACTTCTTAACTTTTAGGAATAGGATTGTAATTTAAACGACTCACTTTGACATGAAACCAGCATGTTGTGTTTAACTAATCCATTTGAACCCGATTTATGTTGATACATTTTTGTGAACCTAATTTTTGCCCATAGTGAGGAAAACTTCTAGATCTATCACCGGATATGCATAACTTCATTCAGTATTTTTAACCAAATTATTAAAATCGAACACAAGTAGAGGTGAAAAAAGAAGAAAAAAGTGTGGTACTGACCTAACTTGTATAGTGAACTTGGCTTGTGATTCTATGTTGTAAGATTCATTTGAACCCGGTCAAACCTGACCCAAACGGTTAAAACCCAGTTTCAAACTTGTCAAACCCGATCATTTCATATAAAAAAGTTGTCCAACCCTACCCGTTTTTACCATATCCCATCTTTGACTTTTGCTGACCGTTATTATTTTCTTTTTCAGTATTACTTTCTAAAAATAAAATAGATCATACAAAATTACAAACAACAATATAGAAATGATATTAAATTACTTTTATTTAAACAAAAGGTTCTTTTCTCATTTTCTGTAATTGGATGTGGGCGGTGTGACTCATATCACACAACCCAACATTCTTGTTTTGTCACGTGTGTGGCCAATATTTCGCCAACTATAAAACATTCTATTTTAATGTAGAGGTTAACCGACCATAACAACATCGTTGTCACTTTGCATTAACAAACAACTTCACTTCTATTATTACAAACTGGACGGCTAAATAATACAAACATTATTATCTCACTATACCCCACCACATCCTACTATATATATACCATACCATTACCATCACTCTTCACCACCACTTGTTAAATAAACTCAAGTCCTTAACTAGGTATATTATTCTTACAATGGAGGGAAAGGAAGAGGATGTTAGATTGGGAGCAAATAAATATAGGGAAAGACAACCAATTGGGACTGCGGCGCAAGTCCCCGATAAGGACTACGAAGAGCCACCACCGGCTCCATTGTTTGAGCCGTCAGAGCTTTCTTCGTGGTCCTTTTACAGAGCTGGGATTGCCGAGTTTATTGCTACATTTTTTGTTTTTATATGTTTCGGTTTTGATGGTTATGGGAGTCGTTAAGTCGCCCACGAAATGTGGGACGGTTGGGATCCAAGGTATCGCGTGGGCGTTTGGTGGCATGATCTTCGCTCTCGTCTATTGCACTGCTGGAATCTCGGGTATTATACCTTTTACTTTTACATATATTGTATTATTTGTCAACTATTTATAAGAACACAATAACACTAATAAAAAAAAGTTAATTAAATTATATCTTATAAATATAATAATGACATATTAATAAACCTTACTAATATATTTTCTCTAATAAAAATAATTTACTTGATGAATTACAGGTGGACATATTAATCCTGCGGTAACATTCGGGTTGTTTCTTGCGAGAAAGTTGTCGTTGACACGAGCATTGTTTTACATGGTGATGCAATGTCTTGGCGCTATCTGCGGTGCCGGTGTTGTTAGAGGGTTCGAGGCGGAAACCAATACAAACTAAATGGTGGTGGTGCCAACACGATCGCCCACGGGTACACAAAAGGCGACGGGCTTGGTGCTGAAATCATCGGCACATTTGTTCTCGTTTATACCGTTTTCTCAGCCACCGACGCCAAACGTAGTGCCCGTGACTCTCATGTTCCGGTACAAACACTTAACTTTCATTATGTAATAAGTCAATAGAAAAAAAAATATAGATACCCAGTAAAATCTCATCAATAACACAAGTCAGAAGGAATATTTAATACCCGATCTTATGTGACTTTTCAGATATTGGCACCGTTACCAATCGGATTTGCGGTGTTCCTGGTGCACTTGGCTACTATACCGATCACCGGAACCGGAATTAACCCTGCAAGGAGTTTGGGGGCTGCCATTATTTACAACAAGGACCATGCATGGGATGATCACGTAAGATAAATCATTATTTACAATTTTTATATTAATTTGATGATAATATATAGTTATTAAACATTTTTTTTTGTTAATTTGGACAGTGGGTGTTTTGGGTTGGACCGTTTATTGGGGTAGCATTAGCAGCACTATACCATCAAGTGGTGATCAGAGCCATTCCTTTTAAGAATTAAAATGAAGAACATTTCTCTTTTGTTTATAAAATGTGTGTTTATATTTGTATCTTTATGTATTATTATTTATTAGGTAGTTTTCTTTTTCATTACAATAAACTCATCCCATTTTAAGTGGATGCATGAGTGTGTCATATGGGCCCTCATACAAATATATGTGGGCTTATCTTGTATTGTTGCAAGTTATTATATGCATAATCAAGTGGTTTATATGTTTTTCCAAACGTGTTGTCTCAAAGTATTTTATTTTATGTATTTTCCTCTATTAATTTGAAGTTTTTTAATTGTCAACTACAAAAGAAAGATTAAATTTAAAGCTAAAGAAAGAGATAATAAATAACAATGATCATCAATTAAAGATGAGTATGCCATTTTGTTCATTTTTGTTTTTAAACCTCTATTATGATTACAAAATATGACTAAAAAATTATTACAGGATATTATAAACAATATAAGTTAAATTTTTAATTGGATTAACATGTTTCCCTTTGTATACATACGCATTTTATTTTATTCATTTAATGTCTTAAGAATAGGATATAAATCCATTTAGTAATATATTTTCTGTTTTTATAGAACATAGTTTTTAAGTTTTCACATGCTACTTTAAAGTCACTACATGGGTGGAGTTAGGTTTGTACATAAAACATTTTCCATGATTAACATCAGTTTACATGTAAATACAATAAATGATATGTTCAAAACAAGGAATTAAGGTTAGTTTTATATGATTTACCATCTCATCCTACTTTTAGCATAACAGAAGTCTTCTTTAAGAACGACAATAAAATTAATATTAATAGTTATTAGTCTTCCTTAATTAAAATGATGATGATGATTCGTTTGCAGCCATAAGGGCATTCATTATTCGGTTTCGGTTTTATTGCAACTAAACACAAAATTGAACCGAACAAAATTATATATTCGACCTGAGTCTTTGACCGAGAAATTATATAACCACATGCAATAAAATAGAGGTGTACAAGTCGGTTCGGGTTAGAAACCCGTTTTAGTTGAGTAAAAGTCAAACGTATACGCATAAGTTTGGTTCCGTTTTAAACCGGTTTTTCACACCGAACCTGTTCCTAAACAGGGTTGCGTCTTCAAAGGTCGAACCTCCATACGAACCTACGTGTTGTATCGGTTTGGAAACCGGTTTTGGGGTGTTATCTGGTAGGTTTGTAAACCAGTTTACCAGTCGTTTTTTAACACCTCTACAATAAAACTCAACAATGGGCCAAGAGGTGCATAAACCAGTTAATTATAAACCGATTAATTTTAAAAACTGATTAGTAGTCAACGATCAAATAACTGATTAGACTGTTAATAAAGTCGGGTCTACCCGGTTTTGAGTCAAGAAACCCTTACCCGATATAACCGAACCGGTAAATAACCTGAAAAAAAAAAACCGGTTTTAAAAAACAATTAAAAAAACCTAAAAACCGTTTTGTAACCGTCGGGTTAAATCAGGTATAAACCGTTCTCCTTTGGATCGTTTACTAACCGGTGGTGCTGTCCAAACCGCTCGTCGCTCAAACTCGCTTGCAAATGCTCAGAAAATGATCGCTCGTTTTTCGCTTGATTGTATACGAGCCGCTCTGCTCGGTTCAGTTTATAAACAAGCCAAGCAACGAGCAAAGGTCTGCTCGGTTCGGTTCAGCTCAAATATTTTTTTTTATTTCAGATATAATTATATATAAACAAATTTATACTATATAATAAATAAAACTTACTAAGTGTCACATGTCATCACCAAATTGAACCTTACTAAAATTTTCCCTCATCTCTCTCATATTAAATACTTTTGACAATTCTCTTTCTTATTAACTAGGTTATTAACCCGTGTACGACACGGGTGAAAATATTGATATTTTCGAACAAACACATGTCATTTGAAAGGAAAACATAAGTTGTTATATGTTATTCGGGACGACAACATACTTAAAGTTGTAAATGATATTGGTACGAAAATAAATGATTGTGAAGCACAAAGATAACCCAAATAACATTCAAATTACAATATTTGAAAACATAATCAAAGCTTAAAAATGTAAAATTTATAAGCTAAAAAAAACATCCTTATAAACCATATTTATTCTTTATTTGTAACTTTGTCTTCCTTGTTTAATATAAGAATTTTAAAACCACTCTTCGCTCTTGATAAATCTACATAGAGTTGTCTATGTGTAAACATCGGGTCTTTGAGATGTATGTCAACTCTTGCTAGAGATTGACCTAGACTTTTGTTAATGTTCATTGCAAAACAGACTACAACTGGAAAAAACTACATTCTCTTCAATTTAAACGAAAGTTTCTTATCTGGATGTGTTAGACCACAACGAATTACATAAGTGCGATAACCAGTATTAGTACCTGAAATAACTTTTACTTCAACAAAACACCTACCCAAATTAATTACTCGCGATTTAGTTTCATTACACAAACCATTATTTTGATCCATATTGTTTAGTAACATTATTTGCACACCGATTTTTAGAACCAATCTATCAGTCAAAATAATTTTGTTCTTTTTGATTTTATTTAGCATAATGTGTTTATGAAAGTTTTAGCACAAATTAAATTATAAAAAAATAGTTGGTATAATCTTACTTAAAAACCAAAAAACTGTTTTTTGGATATAGACCACAACTAAAGTTGTGAATTTTGTTGCTAAATATGGAAACAATATAAATTGATTAAACCAAATATAAGTAAAAAAATAATAGAGAAATATCTTTGCGTCTCTAATTAACATAAACTGATTCGTATACACATCTTAATTAAAACACATATTTTAATTGGTTTTTAAGAAAATAAAATAGTATTAGATAACTGAAATTTATGTTTCTTATCATTCAAAAAGAAAAGAAAAAAGAAATTTGTAAACATACATTAAATTTTATTAAAACTTTGTTTATCAAAAAGGTATAATGTAGTTAATAATAAATATATTAAAAATCGTTTATGATTTTCTGTTACAAGTGCCTAATTTTTAGTTAATAACATATTAATTTTTATTTACTATATTTTAGTTAATAAAAAAAATTATATATAATACAATATAGTGTATTAACACGTTTAAAATAAAACGTTACCGTTCAAAATGCTAATAAGTAGTTCTGTTGGTGTTGAAGCTGCATGTTTAAAAAAAATGTATTCTTAAAAAACATTTAAAGGGTAACTAAAAAAAATATTAAAATGACTAACCGTTTGAATAACTCTTCTTATTGGAAGACGTTGATTGACCCCAAAAATTCTGTTTTCTTTAATTTTAAACAAATCTATAATATAATATGGTTAGCATATGAAAACGATGAACAACATAGATATAAAAACAGAGTCTTATAGAGCATGATGTTTCAATTTTGCTGACTTAATGAAGGATTTTAATACATAAAACATAAAAATTAGAAAACTTGGAAACCAAATACTATTAACTTTAGTGACAATTTTATGTTATTTATATTCGGTGTTCATAAAAATATTAAAGACATGGAAATTAAAAATATTACATAGGAAACAACAATAACACAACTTACTCTACTGGATATGCAGACTATCGGCTAAGTTGAATCGACATAAATGATCAGAAATTCATTTATGTAAAAGTATATAACCCACCAATATATTTATAGAATAGTATCCCATGTTAGACATGGGTTGAAAACATATAAACAACCATAAAATTTCATAACTAACATTTTAAACCAACACAAATAGTTAACATAAGTTTGTAACCAAAATATTAAACATTTAACTTGTATACATAAAAAGTTAATACTTACACAAACTTACTATCCACCTAAATTAAAAAACCAAACGAAAACATGAACATGAACATGTTATAATCATATTAGCCCACCATCAACTTATTCGACATTTCACAAAAAAAAAATCATTTTGCTTCACAATCTAAAAAACAAAATAAACCACAACAGCCTGATTAAATATACAATTAAACTCTTAAGGTATTATGAGTTTCATTTCAACATTAATAAATAAATAAAGGTATATTTTATTATAAATTATTTTGTAATTAAACTTGTTTTTATTTCGATTCAAAGACATTTTAGTTAAATATATTAAGTTAAATCGAAGCAATAAAGTTTTATTCTACTAATTTCACTTATTAAGTATAATTAAAATAATATAGATAATTAAAATTAAACCGGTTAATTTTAATTTGATTACATAGAGGTCATTCCCTAATTAATTTAACTAAAGTGACGCAATCTGCAGTAAATTATGTTCAAACTCTTTAACATCATTACTTTATTTAAAATCAATTTCATTATATAATTCTTTTTTCAATTTTATACATTAATCTTAACATTTATGCGTAATTAAAAATTGGTTAAATATAAAATATGGAAAGTTTGATGACATTGAATACTACTAAGAACTACAAAAGATTGTTGCAAAAGTCGTCAGTTTTGGTTTTGTAAAAATAAAAATAAATAAATGTAAATAATATTATAAAAAACTTTCCATTTTTCTTGAAAATTCAATAACTAAACAATATACTATTAATTTTTTTAATTATCACGAAATTATTGTCAATACTTTAGCATCATTACATTATTTAACAATAAATTCATTAGATAATTCTTTTTTCAATTTTATACATTAATCTTGACATTTATGCCTAATTATAAATTGGTCAAATATAAAAGATGGAAAGTTTTTATTTTCTATTTAGTTTATTAGTTTTTTTAATTTGGCCAGAATAATTTAGACGAATCGGTAATTCTTGACATTTATGCCTAATTAAAAATTGGTCAAATATAAAAGATGTAAAGTTTATTGAGATCGAAGAATATTAAAACTAAAAAAAAAGAGTGATCAAATTCGGTTCTTAAAACAAAAATAAATTAATGTATAAATGATTGGAATGTATCAGTAAAATTAAAGATGATGAATATTTTAGTATAAATAAGCAATTGAAGTAAATATCTAAGATTTTTTAAATGTAAATTTGAAATAAGTAATACAACACGTATTAAACTGATTAAATAAATTAATGAGTTTTTAATACAAAATTTATTAACTTTCGTGTATAATCAAAAGCAAATTATTTAAAATTTCCAGCTACATTAAATTTGTCATTTATGCTAATTAAAATTTGGTCAAATATAAAAGATGAAAAGTTTGTTGAGGTTGAATACCACTAAAAACTACAAAAGATTGTTGCAATAGTAGTCAGCTTTGAATTTTAAAAATAGAAATAAATAATTATAAATATTATTATAAAAAGACGTTTCGTTTTTTTGGAAGTTCAATAACTAATTGTTAAAACTTTCAAGATAAGATTCAAAAATTTTAACACAGAAAATAAAGATTGTTGTTCATATAAAAATGAAGTAATTTACATGAATTTTCTAAGCTACATAAAATAAAATATTATAGATACATTCATAATGACCAAAACAAACATAATCAACCTAATATCCATCAAATACTTTTTTCATACAATTAGCCAATCTACCAAGTTGGACAGTCATAAATTAAAATTACTAAAAATAAATTAATGTTAGATACACTGAACTATTAAAAAAATTTAGTAAGAATTATCAATGGATGTAATCGGAATAATTATCATAATAATTTCGATAAGGAAATAAATCAACAATATTTTCGCATATCTCAAAACCTTCAGCATGTCTATTGAATCTTGGAAGGAGCAGGTGGAACTTTGGTGACCTAGTCCTACCATGGCTAGAGTTAGTCTCCAAATGGTTCTTAAACTGTAAATATGAATATAGAGGAAGCTCTCAACATATAAAAATAAAATTGTAAATACGAATTTCAAGAAATCTTACATCAATCAGAACACGCATTTGGTGACCAGGTCCTACCATGGCTCGAGCTAGTGTCCGAATGGTCCTCAAACTTCATGATCTGACCTACCTAAGTAGCAGCAAGATGTGTGCAACATATAAGATGAACTGCAAATAATACCAACAATTCAAATAATTAAGTTTCATTCAAGATACACCAACAATAAGAACAAAAGAAATATATTTAAGTAGAACTGACAATACGGAAATTTTAACATGAATCATTCACTTAACCAGTTTGCATACATCCAATTCTCAAGCTAACCTGCCTGCATAACAACAAAATGACCAAATAAGGACAACATAATTAAATTAATATGTTAATTTCACTTACAAACAATAACAAACGATAGAAATTTGAATACAAAGTTGTAGTTATAAGTTATAACAGCTTCAAAAGTGTGAAAATGATGATATAAACAAATGAATATGGAATACTGAATTTATAGAAATGATTGTTGAAATGGTTTTCGAAGTATAAGATGAGGTCAAATAAGTAGTAGAAATTTGAAATTTTAAAAATTGGACATCTAATACTTTAGGGTTTGACAATAGTTATTACACGGTTTTATTTATAAATGATTTAGATTTAGAGTAAATACATTTAGTAAGGATATGAATTAATTATGTTATTAGTTTTGGTCTAAATTTGAATATTAAAATTGAACATTCATTGTGTTAGTTTCGGTTTAAGTTTGAAATTTAAATTTGAATATTAAAATTGTCGGTTTTAACTAAAAATTAGTTTACAGATGATTTAAATATCTTATTATGTGAATTAATTGTGGGTTATTGATTAATTTAATTAATTTTTGAATTATTTAATTGTTAAGAAAATTATAGAAGTAATCGTTATATATGGAAACAATAGAGTTTGTTCAATAAAACTTAATTGTTTTAATATTATATATAGAGAGAGAGATATTTTGTATTTCATTTTTTTACATTTTAATCTTTCATTTTCTCTTTTTAATAATTCTTTCATGATTTAATCAATTAAATACTAACATAAATATATTTTTTTTTTGTTTTATATAAATATAGTATATTAGTTATTAATATTAGGCTTTTATAAATAACCAATTTTCACGTTGATATTGAATATTGATTCCAAAAATTAAGGTATTAAATATATTATATTAATTAAGGTTTTATAAGAAATGATATTATTGGATGAAGAGGCAACATTAATTTTAAAATTAAATTTCAATAAATTTTAACTTATTAAATATATAGAATTATTTATTAAATTACAAGTCTTTTTTTTTCAAACATTGAAAAGACAAATTCACTATCGATGTATTCTTTGTGTTTATGTTAACTTAAACAAGCGGGTTTCTTTAATAGGTTAAAATATCAAACATGGTTCAAGTGAAAACAATTTATGATTAAAATGAATTTCGTTCCACGGGTTGGCTTAAAAAAGTAACTATTTACAACTTCTTTTTAGTTAACTATTTAATCAACCCATCATTTATGTTAAGTTCATAATCTTAAAAAATCCACAAAAATATAAACACTAAACTACATATTTTGGTTTTTCAGGTGGATAAAACAAATTATCTTTGGAATACACATGTTAGACATTAGCACACTATTAATCATATGATAAATTGACTTTGTATATTCTTCTATTATTGAAGATTTTAATAATATAATTTCTTTAGTGAGCGATTTATACTTGCACCGAAAAATGAGGTCGCTCAAGAAACTAGCAAGAGTTCGCTATCCATGTTCTATCAGTCATAAAATGATACGTTACAAGAAAGTATTGGTGTCCTGATGTTTTAAATGACCTTAAAATCTAAGGTTGTCAAGTTATAGATTAGTCCTAAAAGGCGACGTTGAAGTAATGTTGCTTAAAATATTAACTAGAAAATTGGTATATGCAATGAAACTAAACTGTATGTGAAAATACAATATGATAACCGTGTTATAGAAGCCGAAATCATATACGAAAGTAATATTGGAACTCACATTTTTATTCTTAGAAAAAATCATATACCTTTAAATAAAATAATTAATTTCAAAGTATGAAATTTTCATTTTATTTTTGTTTTGCATTAAAGATTAATAAAAACTAAGATCAATCATTATAGATGGTTGGTTTGTTTTTGAGACAGTTTATTTTAACTCATGATAGTTATGTGTTGCATTATTTAGAGCTATAAACAGAAACGATGTAAAACTACTAAGTTTTCATATAGAAAATAAAATTACAAATAAAACTACAAGTGTTGTGTACAAAGAAATATTTAAATATTTATGAATTTCTAACAACTTTTTATTTCCATATTTTTGCAATGTGTAATTTATTCTACCATATAATATATCTTTATATCTTTTGAACATATATTCTGTAATTTACATTGTGTTATTATTTAAATAAATTTATTTATTCTAACTCGTGTGCTATACGGGTAACTAACATAGTATATAAATATATAGACAAAACACATAAATATAAGCTTACAATTTTTTAAACCCCTTAACTTTTTCCCATTCCGTCAATTTTATAGTTTTATTTGTTTGCTTTATGTTTTTAAAATACTAGAAGTTTGTTTACATGATCATTATATTTCACTTCAAACTTATTTAATAAAAATTTACAATATATTACACGTTTGTTTAGAAAATACAAATTTATTTATAAAATATATTATTTACAACCTTCAAATTTGTTTCTTATTGAAAATTTTCAAGTGAAAAAAATAAATAAATAATGCTCGAAATTGCTCGATGTTCGATCGAGAAATGCTCGATTCGATTTTGGCTCGTTGCAGTTTTCGCTCGGTTTGAATATCAACGGTTCAGTTCGGTTAGGTTGTAAATGAGTTAAGCAACGAGCAAGCCTTCGCTCGGTTCAGTTCGGCTCGTGAACAGCCCTACTAACAGGTTACGATGTGCCCCTCTAAATGGGCCTAAGATTGCATCACTTTTATGGACCATGTAACTAATGGGCCTTGATTTAGAATCTAATCTCTCTTTCTGTTCTGTTCAATCTCCGGCTATTCAAATTTCATTTCATCCGATGGCGTCAGCAGATCAAACAGTATTACAATTCGTCCCCTTATCAACCAGCTTATCCGCCAAGGTTCATCCTCTCGTCATCTTCAACATCTGCGATTGCTTCGTCAGACGCCCGGACCAGGCGGACCGGGTCATCGGGACGCTTCTTGGATCCGTGCTTCCGGACGGCACCGTTGATGTTCGGAATTCCTATGTCGTGCCGCATAATGAGTCGGCTGATCAGTTGCTAATTGTTTGCTTATAATTGAGTGTAGTGATTTACTTGAAATTGAGGTTTAATTTTTTATGATAATTACGGCTGTAATTTATGACTAGGCCTGCAAACGAACACATATATTTATTCCAACAAATATAAAACCCTTAAGTATACGACTTATCCCAATAACATTTAATTATGCTCTATTAATATGTAAAGGGACATGTTAAGGTTAGGGTTTACTTAACTTGGTAATTGTTTGTAGTTGTAGTTTTGTTGAGAATTAGTTGTAGGGTTTTAGCTGCTTTGAGTGAATTTGAAAATCTGTTAGGTTTTATGTTTGATGATAGTTAGGGCTGTAAACGAGCCCAGCATTAAGCTTTTATCTGACAAGCGAATGGTTCAAACGAGCCGAGCCCAGCTTGTTTAACTTACAAAGAGCTTGAGCTCTGTATCTAAAGCTCGAGCCTGGCTCGTCAGTAGTTTTCAGGCTCGAGCTCAGCTTAGGCTCGGCTCATTTACTACTTATTAATTAATTTTTTGAATATGTATAATTATTTATAGGAAAATTGGATTTTAATAATTCAAATTATTAATCATTGGCCAATAATAATTCCAACTAACAATGTGACCGGTGATAATCCCAACTTTCATTTTTGTTACCAATAACAATCTCAGTCTAACAAATTATTAACTCCGTTAGTTATTATTTTTAAGTTAGTACTAAATGACTAAAATACCCACTAACAAATAAATAATACTAAATAAAATTTAACAAACTCTTATTAAGTCACAGGTCACCGAATTCCCGTCACCACCTCCGGCCTGTCACCGTTGCTCCACCATCTCCGGCCTGTCACCGTCGCTCCACCATCTCCGGCACGTCGTTGTCGTTAATCGTCTCTGTCATCATCTTAGCCCGCTACTACCCATTTCCGGTCGACCACCATCATCTTCGCTCATCACCACCACGATTTTCCGGTGAAGTTTTCTGATCGGGGGTGGTGGTGTGGTTTGACGGTGGTGGTTGAACATTAGACAAGCGACGATATCGTGGCTGTTAACGGTTAGATCGGTGGCTAGGTTTTCTTCCGTTCATACGGCGGAGGTTGTTATGGTTGTCAGGGCCAGATCCGGTAACACTATAGGGATCCAATAGTTTGATGGTGGAGCTGGTATCATTCCGGTGTCTTATGATTGTCACAGCCTGATCTCAAGGATGTAGTGGGTGGCGGCGTTAAGTTCCGCCGGTACTCCGCAGCAGCTTTGGTTTTCTGGTGGTCTCAATAAGTTTGATCAAGAGATTAGTAGATATATCGGCAAATTGTAGATGTGGATAATGGTGGTTTGGCTGGAAATGGGAGCCGACGAACTGGTGTTGCCGGAGATGGTGAAGGTGACAGTGGCCGAAGATAGTTAACGGTATGGTGTGTGGGTATTGTGGTCATTTAAAACTAACTCAACGATAATAACTAACGGAGTTGATAGTTTGTTAGACTGAGATTGTTATTCGTAACAAAAATGAAAGTTGGGATTGTCACCAGTCACATTGTTAGTTGGGATTATTATTGGCCAATGGTTAATAGTTTGGATTATTAGCATCCAATTTTCCTTATTTATATATGTATAGTTTAAAAATTATAGATTTATAAATAGCATAATATATATATTATAGTTATTTTTTTTTTCACAATTGTATACGCACACATATATATAAAATAAAAAAATTATAAATGACAGGCTCGTGAGCTGCTTCAGCTTCGATAAGTGAAGCTCGGGCTTGTTTAGTAAACGGGCTTACTTTTAGGCTTGGGCTCGTTTAAGCTTGGCTCGATCAAGTTGTTTCATGAGCCAATTTTGAGTAGCTCGCGGTGTGTCGGCTTGTTTGCACCTCTACACAATACCTAATTGAATTTTGTTGTCATTGTGGTTTAGTAAGGAAATGAGCTTGTTAACACAAATGAACACAAAAAATGGTTTATTTTGATTTTGCTAATCGAGAATGATCGGTGTCAATGGTGGGTATGCCTACCAAATTTGTGTTGGTGGTTTTTTTTTAACATTCATATTTATATGCTAATTTTACTTATAAATTAATCACATATTACTCATGGATATTTTTGGTTTATGGTTAATAATTTTGTTAAGAGTCTATACTATAAGATAAGAAAAGTCATGAAAAGGTATTAAATACATTTAATGAATAAAGGAATGCATATTAACAAATAAATGGACGTAAAAGAACACGTTATTGAACTTTCATGAACACAATTGAACGAACATGGCTTATGTTCATGGTCGTTCATTTAGTTAATTGAACGAGTGTACTTGTTCATATCTTTATATTTATTAAACAAAAAACATAAACGAACTTTCCACTGAACTGTTCATGAGCAGCTCGCCGAACGTTCGGTCCGTTTACAGCTCTTAAATAAATGTTTTCTTTTTGTATTGAACGTTAGATATAATGAATTTATTATCTGACATGTGTTTCATGTTCTCCTTTATGTTGTTTCAAGGTTGCCCTGGATATAGATTATCATCACAGTATGCTATCATCTCACCAGAAGGTGAATCCAAAAGAAGTCATTGTTGGATGGTAATTCCTCATCAAATGTGTTAAATTTTCATTTTATTATTCAGTCAATGTAATCCTGGGAACTTATAATAATACCATGTTAAATCTGATTTAGGTTTTCAACTGGATTCGGCGTGACAGGTGGCAGTGCTCTTATTCATGAGTTTTATTCCAAAGAAGTCGCAAACCCTGTTCATTTGACTGTTGATACTGGATTCACAAATGGTGAAGCTTCCATCAAAGCTTTCGTCTCTGTGAACTTATCATTGGGTGATCAGCAACTCGCTGCTCAGTTTCAAGAAATCCCTCTGGATCTGCGTATGGTTGGAAGCTGAGCGTATTGGATGTAAGTCCTATAACATGTTCTTGATATAATAGAATATCTTAGTGATTAAACCGTTAAACCAAAGTATGGTATTTATGAATGTAGATGATGTTTTGAAGACCACAGCAGTTGATAAACTGCCTACCGATATGGAAGGAATGGAAGCTACAATGGAACGGTTGCTTGCACTAATAGATGATACCTACAAATATGTTGATGATGTTGTGGTGAGATTGATAGATTTCAAATTGGTTATATACTTATATCATATTATCATTACAATGTTTTTATTAATTTAAATATAAATTGTTGTTTTCCAGGAAGGGTGTGTTGCACCAGATAATACCATCGGAAGATTTATTTCAGAAACTGTATCCTCCATTCCAAAGATATCGCCATCAGCTTTTGATAGGCTTGTGAATGATAGTCTACAGGTAAAGATAATATTCCTAAACTACCCTTCATCTGTTGAGTACATTTGGTTGATGTTATGTTTTTGTTGTTGTGTAGGACCAATTGCTGCTATTATACTTGTCAAGCATTACGAGGACACAACTCAGCTTAGCGGGGAAATTGAACACAGCTGCCCAGATTCTGTAAACCAAATCTTATGTTTTTTTTCTTGAATTTGTTAAATCTGTGAGGTTGAGTTTGTTAGGGGAAGTTTGTAAGATGATTTTGGATATGTAGTAGCTGCAGATTATGTTCTGCTGGAACTGATATACTTCATGGATGCTACTAAAATGAGGCTTAGTTTCGACAAGTTGTGAAAAAGTTTTTTGCTTTTTTTTTTTGTACGCTTTGAACTAGAGTTGCACAAACTTGTTCGGTTTGAAACTGGATTTTGATAAAAACTAACATGTTCCGCCAAACCTGTTCGGCTGTTTGAATCCGGTTTCTGCCAAACCAGTTTCAACAGTTATAAGCATAGCGATTCCATACTGGCGGATTGGATTCGTTTTAAATCGGTACATAGCTTTTCTATAATCAAGCAAATGTAAACTAATAAAAAACTAAATCCTAGTCATTCACTCATACTTTTTATTGTTTTGTTGTAACCAATTATAAACATTTTCCTTTGCAGCTTATCTTGCCTTTTCCTGTTTTTCAAGCATATTCAATAAGCATGCAACCACCCTAATTATGGGTATGTGTTATGAGAGATGTAAATGTGAGATGTGATTTCCTTATGCTGGTGAGACGCAGATAGTGGAGCTTTCACATTTCACATAAAAAACATTGTTTTATGGTGTTGTGAGTTATGTAAAAAAACATTTTTTTACATAAATAATAATAAAAAAAAATCAATTTACACGCCCCTCACGCCCACGGTTTGGCTCACACAAGCACCCTTGCACACTGATCTCTGAGGTGGTGAGGTTTTAGCGTCATTTCGAGCTTCCATAACACATAGCCTAATTGCACATCCGATGGATTTGATGTTATCTTAAACTTTTCACAAGTCATAACCTTAACCTCACTATGAGTTACTTATGCAACAGCTTTATACACGGACAAACATAATTAGTGTTTTAATCAGTTTGGTCTGTGTCTTAACTGCCGGTTTCACACCGAATTAGAACTAAAAAACAGGACCATCTCAAACCATAAAAGCATTACATTACTTGTTTATTTGGGACCTAAGTATGGTCCCGATTAGATCCTTGGGGCCAGTCCGGTCCAGACCAAATATATCACAAACCAACTCATGTCACTATCTAAGAGTTTTATAAAAAGAATACAAAAATAAATAATAATATTATGAATGGCATGAATGATGGGAATGGTGGTCGGGTTAGTGAGGTTACCATTTTAACTAAAAGACGGATTTCAGGGCCGCCTCAATTTCACGCCTATACATACATACATTGATATATATTATCACACAGACAAAGACACAGACAGGCAGGCACACTTCACTATCACTTTTGTTTCTCTCGGTTTTAGACATTTATGGATTCTAAGAAAATATTATTATTGGGACATATGTTGTTCCACTTTTGAACACATTTTGTCACATTTTATTTTACTAGTCACCTACTTTAACTTTATACACAGTGTTTAATCAGTTTCATATCCTCCGATAATGTTGAAAGTGAATAATGTACGACATGCTGGGCCGGTTTTGATGAAAATTTTGGTTTGAACCGCTAATTGTGGTTTGTGGAAGGACAGACTGAACTGGATGGTTTCATGATTTTACGATTGAACGGTTTGATTTTTATTAGTTAGCGATTTTAGAAAAAAGTAGTTTTTTTAAAGAGCATAGTTTTGTATTAATTTTTAAAAAGCGGTAATGACTGTATATAAATTTAGTATACACATTACCTTATATATATATATTTCTTAAAATTATATAAAATATAATAAATATTAAAGGTCTGGTTCGGTTTACTCGACTGGTTCCAAATTTCAAAATTGTAAACCTAACTATCAAACCATTACAATCAAACGGGGTACCAGATCCCATATATACTGGCCAAATCAAACGACTTTCTTCGGTTTAGGTGGTTCAGTTAGTTTTAGCGGTTTATAAATAGACATGTAATAAACCCATGTTTATAGGCTTTACATGTGTCGTCAATGTTAGTTCCCATTCCAATGAAGTAAGAGATCCCCTCAAGGACTATCGAGCTGGCCACTTCTAGGGGGTGTTTGGCCTAGCTTTTATTTTTTGGCGTATGCTTATATCCTTACACAAATAAGCTTATTTAAATAAGTGAAAAAAACCATCTTCAAACAAGCTTATTCAAAATTAGCCTATATAAGAAAACTAGACAGGTGCCCGCGCTATGCAGCGGGGAATATGAACCTTGGTAATTACATTATAGATTTATGGGTGTTCGTCGTTTCGTATGTAATTGTGAAACCATTTATTGGTATATGTAGATTCATAGCTATTATTTTAAACTCATTTTAATATCGAAGTATAAACGAAATGGAACCAACCATTGTTAATGGTTTGATTTTGTTGGGTAATTTTCAATGGTTTAGTTTCAATTTTCGATGACCAAAAGCCGTTAATAATAGTTTGGCTCATGGTTTAATTTAAGACCATTAAAACCGGACAACAAACGGCTATATGTAAAATTTTATTTTTTTAACTAAAAAGAAATTATGACAATATCATACTCAAATTAAAGAGAATTAAATGTTCGTTTTTATGGTGCAATTTTTAAAAATAATATTAACGTATGAAAAAGTTATAACCGTTTAAAAATCGTTGGAGTATTTGGATTGGAAATTAAATTATGAAGAGTATATAGTTAAAAGATAAAGAACCAAAGTTATAACTATTTCTTATATTTGCAAAATATTATTAAAGTTAAAGGGACAATCTTGTAACTATTTTGGAGAAAAATGAAGCCTATGGACAATTTAATGTTAGAATGGCCACTTTGCCCTCATTTTAGGTAGTAACATATTCTTGAAAATTTATAAATCACTTAAAATCTACCGTCTTAATTTGCTCATCTTTCTCTCATTATATATAGTATAGATAAGCTTAAGCTTAAAAAGCTAAACCAAACATCAAATAAACTTATTTTATAAAAGAAAAAAAAACTAAAAAAACTATAAGCTTGGTTAAAAAAACTAGGCCACGCACCCTCTATTGCCCTCCAGTCAAAGGAGGCGAGTGGTATACATACATGAAATAGTTTTATTTGAGAAGCGATAAATAAAAATTCATTTTTAGTAGAGAAACCGTAAGAGTCATAAATATATGTATCTTTTGTTTTAGCTGTAATATGTAAGACATTTATGTAATTATAATTATCATTATACATATAATACCGTTAATTTATTTAACTGTTTTGGCAAATTTTTAAGAGAAGGAGACAAAAGACAGAAAGGAACCGCAGCCAACTAAGGTTCCAAATGCTATAAGACAAAAAGAACTAATTAAAATATTACATGTTTTGTCTCTGTTATTAAAGTTAACTATTAACAATTTATAGTGTATAATTAATTTGATCAAATGTCCAACATTTTGGGTTTCCAACAAGAAAAGAGAAAGGGCCAACATCTTATAGACTCTTAGTATATCACTTTAGCAACAAATATATATTTTACTAAGTTGATACAAAGCATTGTATTCTATTGCAATACTTTTGTAAATTAAAGTAAACATGATGCAAGAATATGATCAACACCATATTATGCAATTTTATTGTTATATATATATATATATATATATATATATATATATATATGGGAAAGTGAATATGAGACTGTTAAGCATCTAAGCTTATATGTGAAACCCTCAAAACTACATAGTTTTGATTAACAATTCCTAAAAAAGATGATTTTATTCCTTTCTTATTTTTGTTTCCTCTCCATTAAATTAACAAACTTCGACTAAATACCTACAGTAACTACTTCAATCATTCAACATTAACGATTACTAATTTTGCAGACTATAAGCAACTCATATTCTCAATCTTTAATCACAATTTCTCATATCAAAACTCAAAAGACGTCCTACTATTCTAACGAATAATGACTTCTCCTTTTTGTGTAAACCACCATTAATGTCCACTGATTCAAAAAAAATTTCTTATGTCTTATTGTTATGATTTACAAACATATATAATTTTTGTTGCAAAAATAAAGAATAAAAAAAATCTATTATTCAAGTGCTTCTGTTTAACCACATGCCCAGAGGTCTAGAAATGCTCCAACATAAATTTTGTTTTCAAACTTGTTTTCGTGCAAACTAGTTTTAAATGAATTGGAAAATTTAAACTAAAAATTTGATTGAAGAAGATTATTTGCTTGAAGATGAGAAATCCATGCGATGATATATTGAGTTAGGAATTTATCCTAAATTTGTTGAACTGATGGGAATGAAACAAAAATAAGAAAGGAATAAAATCATCTTTTTTAGGAATTGTTAATCAAAACTACGTAGTTTTGAGGGTTTCACATATAAGCTTAGATGCTTAACAGCCTCATATTCACTTGCTACATATATATATATATATATATATATATATATATATATATATATATATATGAAGACATAAAAATCTTACGTGTCGCGATATGGTCGCTCCCCCTTTTTTTGGAGTCACTAGATTTGCTTGATTTTTAAATGAAGACTTCTCATGCATTTGACCCGAATTCATGGGTATGAGTCTTACCAACCCCAGATATTCCTTAAACGGGTTATAACATCTCATTAAATTAAAAACTATTCTCACCAAATTATTAATGTAAAAATCCTATAAAATAGGATATAATAAAAATTAATATCTGATTTATTTAAAAAAAGTTATATATTATTTATAATTAAAAAACCAATTTGATAGTAAAAAAAAATAAACGGGTCATGGGTCTCATCAAACTGATATAGCTTTTAAACCGGGTTATAACATCTCATTTATTTATGAAACAATTTATCATCAAACCATAATTATATTATTAACTTTCATACAATAAAAAAATTAATAATTCTAAAATAAATAAATATTATAAACAAATAAGATAAAACAACCCCCGTAATACGGGGGATAAAAACTAGGATATATTTAAAAAAAATTATATATTATTTATAATTAAAAAACCAATTTGATAGTAAAAATAATAAGCGGGTCTTGGGTCTTCTTAAACCCAAATAACTTTTAAACAGGGTTATAACATCTTAGTTATTTGTGAAACCATTTTATCATCAAACTCTAAATATATTATAAATTTTCTTACAATAAATAAAAATTAAACTCAAAGAGTATATAAATATTAAAAACGAGTAATGCAAAACATCCCCCGTAATACGGGGGATTAAAACTAGTATATATATATATATATATATATATATATATATATATATAGGGGATGGTTCAAGAGAGAAATGATATTATTGTAAGAAATGAATATGGACCACTAGTTTTGTTTTAAGTTTTAAATGCTTAAAGCTAAACAAAGAAACTATTAATTATTTTCTTTCTTCAATTAATATAACTAATAACCCATAATACTTATTTATTTAATTAATATAACTAATTAAATTATTATAATTAGAAAATATTAAGAACTCATTTATTTTATAACTTACTTTTTGTTTCTTGAATTTTTATCCTACACAAGTATAATTTATTCATACATTAAAATTTCTTTCTATCCAAAACTAATTTCTTCAAACTCAATATATTAATATCCATCAACATATACTTACATTATGATGAATAATATCAAAAAACAATTTTACATGTGTTTACATTAGATATCAACAAAAAACATACAACCTACACAAAAGCGTATAATCTACACTTATTCTAAAATTAAGACAACATATAAGCTACACACGAAAAACATTTAACCTACACACAAAATTCATCATCAATAAAATACATACGCACACGAAAACATATAACCTACACACACAAAACATATAACTTACACACGAAAATTTTATCTTACACAGATACAATTTATTCATACGTTAATTTCTTTTCAAAACCAATTTCTTCAAATTCAGTATATCAATATCCATCAACACGTAGTTACATTGTGATGAATAATACAAAAAACTATCTTACACATAGTTGCATTAAATGTCAATAAAAAATATACAACCTACACAAAAACATATAACCTACACTTTTTCTAAGAATAAGAAAACATATAGTTTACATATGAAAAACATATGACCTACGCATGTGTAGGGTATGTGTATCTTTGTGTAGTTTATATAATTGTTGATGTCGAATTACATATGTAAGTTATATGCTTTTTGTATATTGTACGTTTTTATTGCTCAAAGCAAGTGTAGGTTATATAACTTTGTGTAGGTTGTATATTTATTGAACTTAAATACGTTGATATATGCTAATATATTGAGTGAAAATTATTTTTTTAATATAAAAAAATAGTATTATATGAATAAATTGTATTTATGTTGAATAAAATGAAGAATGTGTAAATAAAAAATATAACTAAAGTAGTGTTTTTATCTTTTTAATTATTATAGTTAAATTAGTTAGATATATTAATTAGAGATATTTATTATGGTTATATTAGTTGTATTAATTGGAGAGAGAGTGTGCATTTATTGTTGCATTTACATCTTTTTTATTTATTTTTAAATATTTAAAACCTAAAATAAAACTAGTGACTCATATTCATTTCTCTCATTTCTTGCAATAATTTGATTTATTTCTTGAACTTAAATACATATATATATATATGTGTGTGTGTAACTTTGTAGTATGCAAGAAACTCAAAGAGCACGATGAACACGAAACACACGATGATACATATTTATATTTTTATTGTAACATATACTTAATCATGTTGTAATATGTATAATTATAATGTAACTAAAAAAAGTTTATATACATATTTATATTATTAGTGGTTTTTACTAAAAAAAGGTTTTCATACATTTTCCCGTTTATATACATTAAAATTTATGGTTCATAGTCATTTCGAAATACAAAAAGAAGCTTCATGTTTACATACATATGTATATTGATATCTTTTATACTCTTATAAAAGTTAACCATGGATTACACTATGTAAATAGCCCCCGACGTCTTGATAATGGACGGGAAAAATTATTTATATGACCGTTTTCTAAGCCCAAAAACAGATTTGTCTAACATACCCCTAAACCCTCTAAACTTCAATCTATTTACAAAAATTGTCCAACTAGCTGATTTCTAACATGAATAAACAAGATTAGTAAAAAATACACATTCGAGATATACAATTACTCTCACGAAAAAGTACGATTGCATAGAAAAATTTCCATACCGTGTTTTGACAAACCTAATGTAAGGCCCCGTTACCGGTAGCCCTACTTTCGTGTTGGATTTACTCATAAACGCAGTTCTAAATATCAGAGTTAATTAAAACATTCGCGGAATTTAAAAGCTTTCATAAAACATTTTATAACAAAACACGTCTTGTCTTAAAACATCATTTTGTCTTTCAAAATAAACGAAACATTAAACTTAAACGTCTTGAGTCTTCCGATGCCAGCCTCTTATTCGGTGCCACGTGTCTCCTCAAGCGAGCTGCCTCATCCTACTCACCTGCGTGCATACTAAAAGTCAGCTACGCTGAGTGAGTTCTAGTTAATCATACACTATACAATACACATAAACTTATATTCTTTCATTCATACTTTCATACTTTCATTCTTTCTTTTGTATTAACTTACCTTCATATCTTACGTTATAAAGAGTATTACGCCCTACATTCCTCGAGTATTATTAGGGCTCGGTACCCTCATTCCTCGAGTATTATTAGGGCTCGGTACCCTCCTTCCTCGAGTATTATTATGGCTCGGTTTCCCTCTTTCCACGAGTATTATTAGGGCTCGGTTTCCCTCTTTCCTCGAATATTAGTAGGGTTCGGTTCCCTAGTTCTCGAATATTAGTAGGGTTCGATTCCCTCTTCGTTACCATACAACCATACATCATACCTCGAGTATTATTAGGGCTCGGTACCCTTTTCGTAACCATACAACCATGCAACCGTCATTTCCTTCTTTTATTAACTTTATCACGTTCATACACATAAGTATACATATCATACTTACCTTATACATAGCGTTACTACCTGACGGTACGTGCAATATCCGAAGATCGTTCACGTACCATCAAGCCATCATTCATACATATCATATTATTCACATAAGGCATACACTTATCTCTTAGGATAAGCGTATTTACAAACATATTGAGTATGCACACAGCCTCGAAAACATAACACATAAATGGGGCTAGAAACTCACCTGAACACGGTTACGTTCACCGTTAATCGTAATTCCTTTCTTCAGTTGTGCACGGCTGACTGTATAACAAGTATACGTATCAATTAACTATCACTTCTCATAATGTATTCCTATCTTTATATGTCCCACAACGAACGGGGGTCCGGGGGCAGCGCCCCTGGCAGCGGGGTCTAGGGGCGGCAGCCCCTAGCAGGGTCCAAGGGGCAGAGCCCCTGGCTGGGGTCGAGCTGCCAGGTCAGCTTGGAAAAATTTTATTTCCATTAACTGTCTTAACACATTTTTCATTAGATTTTTAATTTATTTTCTAAACGAACTTGACTTTAAGCGAAGTTAAACCTTAGGCGAACTTAGCTTTAGGTGAAGTTAAACCTCAGGCGAACTTAGCTCTAGGCGAAGTTATCAGACGAACTTGGCTTTAGGCGAAGTTATCAGACGAACTTGGCTTTAGGCGAAGTTAAACCTCAGGCGAACTTAGCTCTAGGCGAAGTTATCAGGCGAACTTGGCTTTAGGCGAAGTTACCAGTTAGGCGAACTTAGCCGTAGGCGAAGTTATCGCTTTGAAGGCGAAGTTATCGCTTTGAAGGCGAAGTTGCCCAGATGCAGGCGAAGTTGCCCAGATCAGCCGCTGTTTTAGTTTCTGACCAGCATTTCGAGCGATTTTAACACCCTTGCTATGGTTCGACATCACCCCCTACGTTCCCCAACCGTTTCCGGTCGTATATACGCTATAAAGCTCGGATCTTTAAACTTCAAAGATCAAGAATCATACCTTTTTGAGCTCGTTTGGATCTCGTTTACTTGTTTAATCACAACCAACGCTCGCTCTCTCTCTCTCTCTCCCGGATCTGCCCGGTTCTTCCTCGGCCGGCGGCGAAGTTGTGTGGTGTGTGTGTTTTGGGGTGTGTTAGAAAAGTGATAGAATGAAAGATATTTTTTGGTTTAGGGTGTACTTATATCCCTTAAATCTCATGGACCTAAGGCCCATTCTTATTTAACCCATCTCAATTATTCCAAGTCCATGATCCGCTCCTTACTCGATATTAAATAATTTATAACGCGAAATCACTAAACATAACTTTCTTTATTTAACATTATAAATTTTAGGATGTTACACCTAATGATTGTCGCCTATACAAATAAAAGAAATCCACTCATTTATAATAACCTCACAGCATATAAAGCGTGCAAAGAAACAAATCTAACGTATTTGGATTTTTATAGCAATGCATGTTAAAATTGTTCTAACAACGGTTTTATTTGATAGCTTTGATATTCATTATGAAAAAGTATTATGTTATATATTAACTATAATCATTCTTAATAATATATCATCCTAATTGTGACAATGGTTTTTAGTTGTATATATAATTACTCTAGTATTTTTTTTAATAACAGTCTCATTTATTCTTAATAAAACAACATTAATTTTCACGATTTGACTCAAAGCCTTGACCTTTAAATTAGGGGACATTTTATAGCGCTCTTAAACACCATTGAGCCATATATTCTTTAGTAGTTACTTTAGTTGTTAGGAAACAACTTATCAATTTACAAATCAACCTATCAATAAGAATGAGTCATATAATGAAAAAAGAAAATAATAGCAAGTATCAACAGTTGAGTGAAATACATCTAATTTAATTTGATCATCCAAATAATATTTCATAAAAAAAGTAATAATTTTTTAAGACAATGAGGTAGTCAAGGACATGGTTGGGAATTGGAGTGAGCAAATTGACCCTTTCACTTCTTCCAACAATTACACTCCGACCACATAAGTTAAACAACTTAATATTTATTTAACTAGGATCCCATATATATATTTTTTCTTTCAAAGCTATTATAATTATAAAAGTATGACAGACGATCCATAAACCCTAAAACGGTTTCACTATAAATATAAATCATAATTCATAATTCATAAATGTTAGTTATAACTTGATTACTTTTTAATGATGTTTGTAATTTATACGAGTATTGAAACTAAAGGGCTTTTTGGTATTTTTTATTTTGAACAAAAGGATTATATTAAAAACATTAAAAAGAGTACAGGTTAACAAAATCTAGCAAGAAGATGAGGAATAAGTCCAATAAAGACCGAAAGAAACTAAAACATCTAATACATCATTTCATCCAGGTTAAAACCAAACTATAACCTCCACTCTCTTATAAAAGTCGCGGACCATATAGAGAGCCACAAGGCAATTCTTTTATATCACCCAAAACTTTGTGAAACAAAATAGCATTGCCGTCAAAAATCTTCTCGTTACGATTACACCTTAAGCTCCACAATGTAGAGAAGAAGATAGTAATAAGCAATTTCCTTTTCACCTTATTGGAACTCTAATCTTCCCAAAAAAAGACAAAGTTGACTTGACGTCCACAAAATTCCCCGGGCTAGGAATTTTGACCCACCTACAAACCTCTTCCTAAATGGCCACCGAAAATGGACAACTCGCCAAAAGATGATCCGCGTTTTCATCCTCCATAGAACAAAAGGGGCAAAGCAAATCTGAAAATGTTATACCCCTATAGGCTGGGGGGAGGGGGATTTGGTAATCTCTTAATAATTTCATTAAGATGTTGCATCAGAATTGGTTAAAGGTAGAGTGCTTTTAGTTAACTAAAAAGACACATTTTAATGATTAATAACTAAGTTTAAGAGACATGTTAAATGATTTAAAGGTTATCTATTATATTCAGTTAGACATCTTAATGATTTAGCATAAGATTGTCAAATAATCTCTTAAATTTTATTTTGCAATTAAAAAAAAAGGTTAATGATCTTAAATTTATGAATTTAATGTTTTTTTATTAAAAGAAACATGTGAAGTGTGAGTAGAGATCTTCTGTCTTCTTTTATCTTGTCATGTCTTGGTCTAATAATATGTATTGTAGCTTTACATACTATAATATCACATGACACATTATATTTATAGTATAACGTTTTTATTCTAGATGAATCAAGTATAGGACACACATATATAAAGTAAAACAAGATATCTTAATTATGTAAAACACAATTAGTAAAATATGAATACCTTAAGTCAACTTGTGTAAGAGTAAAATTGACTATATGACATACTTACTAGTACGTTAATGATATTCTATTAAGTTTTATTATAACTTTTTGATCATGCAGATATATTATCAATTTGTAATGTCCATACACACAAAAGCCAATGAGGGAATCAATGTTCTTATATAGTTGATATTTGATAATTTCCAAAATTTTGTTAACTGCAATATTGTTTATTATTTATTATTTAAGAAGTACGCACGTTACTTTATTTTTGTCAATTTTGATGTTATATGCAAAATTCATTGATATGGACCATATGGTCCTTTTTTGATATGTTGACCATTACATCTATCTTTCATCCTTCAGAAACATAACTTTATTCAATCACAGATTTTCAAGCTTTCAAAAGTTGGTACAAATGTGGATTTAATTTTCAAACACTACCAAATATTACATGATATAGGCCCACTTTTATTCCAAGGTTTGGAACTTTTATATTTATTGAAATAAGGATTGACATTGATTGACATGAATTTTTGCAAAGTAATTAATGATCGAATTTATTATGCACTTTGCTTGATTTACTTTGCTTGATTTATTGTACAAACTATTTTGCAAGTATTAATTGGCCTAAGCAAGTGCAATTTTAATATTTGAAGGGGTAACACCTTTACAAAACCCTAGGACTCATGCACCAGTCACGGCAAGTCCTATAACGCACTCCTATCCCAGATAGGACACGACAAAAACTTGATGAAGGGTCGATCATGTCACAATCATTGCAAACTCAAAAACGACCGTATTCTGTGGAGGTTCATAATACGCAACAAATTTGAGATAGTTTCAAGTGACGCTTGATTCGGGTAAGAGTAGGCTACTAGTTCAAAAAGGGTTGTTCAGAAGCGATTTATTGATACGGAAACAAGGGTCACATACTCATACTGGCAAAGATATCTCATCGAATTCTGGTGAAAAGCCATATACTAAAGTGTTGACAAGATGTGAGGTGTAAGACGACCCATAACGATCCATTGACTTACATAGGCGGGAGGGGATGTTCATGAAGGGTTTATTTTTTTGCCATGAAACATGCCATGATTAAGGAACATGATTAATGTTAGATATAAAGTTTATGATGTTTGATATAAAGTTTTGAAATGTGCGTTGGGGTCAAGGAAGACGACATAATACAAAATGGTTTTACGTGTGATAGAATCATTTTGTAAGGATTTGCATGGGTTTCAGTGAATATTTATAGACGTGGTATGAGACGTGTCTTATTTTATGATAATTTGAATGCAGTATGAAAAGTTGTAAATGTATAGTGTCATAAGTGAAAATTAACGTTTTAATAATATATTTCAGTATTAACTATAGTAAGAACTAAGAAGTGATATGGTATCTCCGAGCTATTTTGATGAAAGGACAAAGTAAGGCGTTTTTCTTTTTTACTTTTGAATCATAATTAGTAAAGGGTAGAGTGTAGTTGATTGACTATAAGTTTGAGTTTTTTTAAGTCTTCTATTGTGTGATGTGTAAAACCCAACAAAAGTCCCACGTCCAGATGTTGAGGTATGAGTCTGCGACTTACACTTGGGATGTAAAGATCTACACAAGAATACAAAAAACTAGAATGAGAGAGCGGAAAAAGAAAAATCTTTAATATGGTGTTACATACAATCCAATACATCACAACATGACGGTCTACCACTGAAACAAGAAAGCCACAAAGCACCCCGAGAAGAGAGCAAAAGATAGACGACGAATCAAGCAGTATGACATAACAATCAAATCAACTATACCGACAATCAGTATTTATAAAAGGATCAATCGATCTTAATTGGTAGACTTGTTTATCTTCCCCCTCCTCTTAATATTCTCTTACCAATGGAAAACTCCAAAAGGCCACAATAGGCTCTCTTTTTATCATGCTGCCAATGATAAAAAGTCTATTACAAATCATAAGTTAATCAATCTAAAATGGGTTTTAGCCTGTTGACTATCACTTTTTTAGTTAAAGACTTTACAAAAGCTTGTGGGTCGATGATCAAAACAATGACAACAAACCAAAGAAATGTTTCTACAAATTATAAAAAAAGTTATAAATAAAAACACATGGTGCTTGTTTCTTCTTACACATGTATTGGTTACTTTATAAAGACATGTTTGCTTAAAAATATAAACCAAATACAAATTATTCACTCCTTTTCCCATTTTTTTTCTTTGCTTTTTTTGATACGGTAAAATAATTACAAGCATGCGTATAGTTGTTTATACACATGGGTTTTGATGCAGTTTATAACTTTATACATTAATCTTATAATTAAATAAATATAAATCCCATTTGCATTGTGCAAAAAGAGATACATGTTTGTGTTTATCCTTCTTTTCTTGATAAGTGCCCAATACTTAGTTTATATTTTTACGTGACCATTTTATTTTATTATAATTACTATTATTAGGGAATGTTAACGTACAAATGAAATTAACGTGCTAAACGTGAGAATCAAGTAAAGTAATTATATATACAAGTAGAATAATTATGTAATTACTCTATAATAATTAATCTATAATGTAATTACATAATTACTTTGTATATATAATTAATTATCACGTTTAACACGTTAATTTCATTATTATTTGATCCAAACCCTACTATTATTATAATGACATATGATATAAATACAATCAAGTTTTTCTCTCTTTATTTTCATTAAAGTTACTTCAAAACTTTTTTCTACATAATCTTTAATATATATTTGAAAATTTGATATTCAACACTAACTTTTTGAAGATGGTCAAATATCTACAACTCTAGGATGTGTGCAAGACTTCTTTTGATTTGAACTTTTCCCATTTTCGAAACTTCAAAATCCATCAAATCTGTTATATGTTAAAAAAGACAAATCATATGTTACAAAAAAATAAAAATGTTTGGTCAAATGTGTTTCCTCAACCTTCCAACAACCAATATGCAAAGTGATCTCCTTTGAAGTTCCCTAAAATAAAGCAATCCACTTTACCAAACAAAAGGCTAAAGACAAATGCCATATGCCACCAGAAAAGCCAATTTTAGTAGGGATGGCAAAAATCCCCGAATCCGACGGGGAAACCCGAAAACCGGCTTATTTCGGGTCGGGTCGGGTTTTGTTTTTTCGGTTTCGGGTCGGGTTTCGGAGATTGTTTCGGGGATTGTTTCGGGTTCGGGTTCGGGTTCGGGTTTGGGTACCCCCGCCCCGACCCGCCCCGATATAATATATATAAATATAAATAAAAATAATATATATATACATATATTAAAAACCTAAACCTAACCTAACAATCTCAAATCATCGCCGTCTCTGTCTCAGTCCTAATAACCACCAATCCACCGTGCACCACCAATCCACCACCAATCCACCATCAATCTGCAGTCCGCAGTGCACCACCAATCGGCCAATCCGCAGCACCATCAATCTGCACCACCAATCGGCAGTCCGCAGCACCACCAATCCACCACCAATCCACCACCAATCCACCATCAATCGCCCCGTCTGCACCACCGGACCACCCTCCTCCTCCTCGTTCTCATCCTACCACTCTACCAGGCTACCACCTGTAATGTAAGATCCCTAATTGTCAGTTGTATTATTTTGCATTCGGTTTTGTACATGTGTTAAGGATTCATTCCTATACTAAATTCATTCCTATATTTAGCATGAATTTGTGGTACATGAAATTGATATAAACCCTTTGGTGGTGTTATGAAGAAACCTTTTATTTTAGAGTTTTTTATGTGTTTGGACAATGGATCAGAAGATATAAACCTTTTTATGTGTTTGGATCAGAAGTTAGAGTTTTTATTACTTTATATTTTAAGGCAATAAATGTAAAGTAGTAATCTGTTTTGATCCAAACACATAAAACGGAAAATAAAACGAAATCAGGGCGGCTTAAATTAGACAATGGATCAAAGTAGGTTTATTCGAATCATTATAACATCTGTGACTTAAAATTAATTTAAATGAATTAACACTACGGTTGTTGCAGCCCGCCTCACACTACGGTTCAATCCGAGTTCAATTTAGAAACATCCGTTTTGACCCAAATAAATGTAACCATTTTCTGAAACAGCTTGATTCGACCTGAACTGTTTTGACCTGTGAGTCCGACCAAACCCACACGTTTTGCCAAGCTTACAACATACCCAGTCTTATCACCTCCACCATCTGATAAAGCAATACATGCATTAACAACTAGAATACAATCAAATGGGTGGTTCAAGATTAGGCTAACCCAAAATAACATTTTGATCCAAACAGATTACTACTTTACATTTAGCATGAAATTGTCAGTTAGTTTATCAGTTAGTTTATTTAGCATGAAATTGTCAGTTGTATTATTTTGCATTCGGTTTTGTACATGCATTAAAACTGACTTTTATGTGCCATTCTATTTCAGTTGCATCTACAACTATATGGCATCACAAGGTGATAAATTTGCTTCAGACACTTGTACTCCTACTCCCGTTGCTTCAAACACTCCTACTTATTCTACTCCTCAAGGAAGCAGTGAAGGGGTACATGATTCTAATGAACCACCACCAACTAACTTTACTACCCACGATGAGTCTAACCTTGATGATACTTTTGAAGATGGTCAAAATGTCGGTGGTAAAAGGAAAAGATCTGCCGTGTGGAACCATTTTAAATTAATGAAAGTGAACGGTGAAGATAAGGCGGAATGTAACTATTGTAAGAAAAAGCTAGGAGGTTCAAGCAAAAACGGCACATCGCATTTACGAGATCATTTTGAACGTTGTCCAAGACGAACTGTTAAAGATATACGACAAAGCATCTTGATTATGGAGCAAAAGAAAGTTGATGGTAGTTCATCATATCTCTCCAACTACACGTTTAATCCAGACAACTCAAGGAGAGATCTCGCGGAGATGATTATTGTGCACGAGTATCCTCTTACAACGGTGGACCATCATGGTTTTAGAAAGTTTGTTCAAGGTCTTCAACCTTTGTTTAAGGTTCCGAGTCGAAATACCATCAAGAGCGACATTTTAAAAATTTATGAATATGAAAGGGTGAAAACTAAGAAACTATTAGGGAGGATCACAAGTAGAGTGGCAATAACTACTGATATGTGGACAGCTAACCATCAAAGAAAAGGGTTTATGGCCGTCACTGCACACTTTATAGATGACTCTTGGAACTTGCAAAGCCGAATCATGAGGTAAAGCTGTACAAGTCTAATATAAAGTTAGTTTAAAACTTTAAATGTATTTTACACTTATATTGATGCATAAATTTTATATAGGTTTATTTATGTGCCTGCACCACATACAGCTGATGTTCTTGCAGATACGCTATATGATTGTCTATGTGATTGGAATATTGATAGAAAAGTGTCTACTCTTACCGTTGATAATTGTACCACAAATGATGCAATTATCAACAAGTTACTACAGAAGCTTCCATTGAGATCACTCATGAGGAAAGGAGAGTTGTTTCATATGCGTTGTTGCGCGCACATTCTCAATTTGATTGTTCAAGATGGTTTGTCTGTTATTGAGGATGGGATTGAAAGAATTAGAGATAGTGTTTTATTTTGGTCTGCATCAGGAAAAAGAGAGCAAAAATTTGAGGAAGCAGCCAATCAACTTGAAATGGAATACACAAAGAAACTGATCGTTGATTGCAAGACTCGCTGGAACTCTACTTATTTGATGCTTAGTGTTGCTATACCTTATAGACATGTTTTCACGCGATTAAAGCAAAGAGAGCCCAGGTATACTAGTTTGCCTACGGACCTTGATTGGGACTTAGCAACTGAGATATGTAACAAGCTACAACTATTCTATCGGGTAACTCTTTTGTTTTCTGGTAACAAGTATCCTACTGCTAATGTCTTTTTCCCTTTGATATGTGAGATTCGTTTTTCTATGCGGGAGTGGACTAAGTCTTCTATTGTTGACATTAGTCTAATGGCGTATAAAATGAGTAGCAAGTTTGATAAATATTGGTCTGTAATTCATGGGATTATGGGGATGGCTGCGGTTTTAGATCCACGTTACAAGCTAAAATACGTAGAGTTGCTTATGCCTGCCTTATACGGTGAAGAAATGGCAAAGGAAGAGTTTAAATCTCTTGAGGATTTTGTCCGAGCTTTTTTTAAAGAATATGAATCTACCAACTCACGTGGTAAAAACTACTATGAAGGTATAATCATATTAATATTTAATGAGTATAAATATAAATTGCTAATATTTGATTTATCTTGATTCACATTAATTTATAGGTGGTGGTTCTAGTTCATCTTTATTCAGTTCGGGGTTGTCAGAGTGTTCTTCTGGTGGATTCCAAAAATTCCTATCTGACATTAAATCCAAAGCTAAGGTGAATGATGACTTGAATGATATGGCAGAGTTAGATAACTACTTGAAAGAAAATCTTTTGCCTGATGAAGTAGAACTGGATTTGTTGCTTTGGTGGAAGACAAATGGAGGTAAGTATCCGACACTTCAAAGGATGGCAAAAGATGTATTGGCAATTCCAGTTTCCACCGTTGCCTCTGAATCTGCGTTCAGTACAAGTGGAAGATTAATAAGTCCTCACCGAAGTCGACTTCACCCAAAAACTTTGGAGGCTTTAATGTGTGCTCAAAGTTGGTTGTTGAATGAGATTCGAGGTAACGCTATATTGAATATTACATTATTACTCATGTTATTTATCTTCATAATCATGAATATATGTTTATGTTATTACTATTAAATATAGAAACTTGTTCGGAAGAGACCGAGGCATACTGCCGCACCATTGAATATGAAATGGATGTGGAAGAGGTAATAATATTTATAAAATTTACTATTTTTGTAACATAGCTTTTATTCTTTTAACTTGGTTGATTTATTGATAAATATTCTTAATGTAGGTAGGTACTAAAGAAAGTGGCACGACGACTTTGGATGATTTGGTTTGATTTGGTATTTAGATTTGGTCGCAATTTTGTAGTTTGTGTATTTGGCATGATTTTTCGGCCATGTAGACTTGGTTTTATTTCCTTTGTAACACATTGTTTCAGCTTTTATGTGTGTGATGCAGAAGTTTATTTCGATAAATGTTCAGTTTCGGGTTTTCGGGTTCGGGTTTTCGGGTTCGGGTTCGGGGACGGGTCGGGTCGGTTTCGGGTTTTCGGGTTCGGGGACGGGGCGGGTCGGGGGGGTACAAAAAACCAAACGGGGAATCCCCGAATTAAACCCGACGGGTAATGGGGCGGGTACGGGGATGGTTTTTGGTTTCGGGTTCGGGTTCGGGTTAAGCCAAACCCGCCCCAAACCCGCCCCGTTGCCATTCCTAAATTTTAGTTTCTTTCTTCTTTGGCTTCATCAACCCTTTTATCTTGCACTAAATATTGGGGTTTAACAACTATTAGAACTTTTATATTAATCTTTTATCATGTAAATTCTTTAAAGAAAAACTCACATAATACCACCAACACACTACAATCTAATGGTAGCATGTAAAGTGCAACTTATATATATAGTTATGTTAAGTAGTTGCGTTAAGCGTATGATTTTTAAAAGGTTAAAATTAACAAAGGATGGCAATGAGACGAGTCTTGCTAATTACAATCCATACTACAGTATAAACTATATTCCTTACTCGTTGGGTACCCTACTACTCAATTTCCAGTTGGTATATCAAGTATACCTGCAGGCATTGAATATACATATATACCTGTTAATTTGTTAAGAATTATCAGTCGAGAACGAAAAACATTGAATATACATATAAACCTGTTAATTTGTTAAGAATTATAAGTCGAGAACGAAAAATACATATATACTGTAACATCCCGAAATCAAAAATAATATTTAATATATTATTTATTTATGGCGTAATAGTTTACTCGGTTAATAGAGAAATGATAAAAGAATACAATAATAAAGATGGAAGGATAAGTAGGCTATTAGGTGGAATTAATTATGGACCAAAAAGAAAAGATGGGTCTTAGGTCCATGGGCTTAAGGGAGTATAAATACCCTCTTAAAACCCTAATCCTTTCCATTTCTATCAATCTCTATACCATAGCCTCCCTACACACTCTAAAACACACACATACACCACCCTTCACGGCCGCAAGCTAGAGAGAAATCCAAGAACAAAACCAAGCCAAGATCTTGTTAGATCTTTGATATACAAGCAAAATACAATATTAAAGTTCATAAACAAGCTAAACCGTAACCTAACGCTCTTTATCCTTACAAGTTATGTTTTATGAACAGTTTGCCATGAAACTTAAACACAGAGTAGATTGGGTCTAGATGAATCATTAAGTTACAATCTTGATGTTTAAAATGGATACAATGGACTCATGTATGTATACGGCTTATAAGAAACACTAGATCTAGCCTTGGACGTTTTTGACCATAAAGGTCCAAGCTTTATGGTTACACGGGTCAAGTTTTGGCTGAAAACGGTTAAGGAAATGTTTATGGGTTAATACCAAACCATAATAAAGTGTTAAGACAATGAAATATAATAATAACGGTGGTAAACGAACCTAAACTGACCAGCTCGTTCGATTACAAATGGACGGTTCGATTACATATGGCCAACTCGATTACAAATGGCCAATTCGATTACATATGGCCAACTCGATTTCAAATGGCCAATTCGATTACAATGGGCAATTCGATTACAATGCCTTATTTCGATTACAAATGGCCAATTCGATTACATATGGCCAACTCGATTACAAATGGCCAATTCGATTACATATGGCCAACTCGATTACAAATGGCCTACTCGATTACAATGGGCAATTCGATTACAATGCCTTATTTCGATTACAATGGGCTATTCGATTACAATGCATCATTAGATTACAATTCATGAATTAGATTACAATGTATCATTAGATTATAATTCATGAATTAGATTACAATGTATCATTAGATTACAATTCATGAATTAGATTACAATGTATCATTCAATTACAATTCATGAATTAGATTACAATGAATCATTCAATTACTATATGATCATTAGAATACAATGTGATCATTAGAATACAATATGATCAGTAGAATACAATATGCCCATTAGAATACAAATGTATGCTAACACAAATGTATTCTAATACCATTCGAATACAATGTGTTCAAATAGAATGCTATTAGAATAGACCAGACTTAACCATTTATGGTGAAACATGAATAAAATGACTAGAACAAGTATTGATACATGTGATTAATATACAGTTAGCAGAGCTCGTTTAAAGAAAGGAATAACATTGAACGGAGAATGTAACAGGATCCAGGTGAGTTTCTAGCCTCATTCCTTGTTATGTTTTTGGGGCTGTGTGCATACTCGATGTGATAGTTAATACACTTACCTTAAATGGTAAGTGTATGCCATGTATGATTTATATGTTATTTATATATGTCTTGAATGATAATGAAAGTTTTTCGGTACGTGAACGATCTTCGGATATTGCACATATCGCCAAAAGAAGTGATTATAGTTTTAGGTATGGTATGTGGAAGCAAGTGTATGAAAGGTATGCGGGCTCTATGTCTGATATCGTAGGTTAGGATGGCAAATCCCTCTAATTTTAATTGGACATAGACCCAGGAAGTGATAGTGTAGATAACGACTGTGAACATTATCAGTGTTCCTTAAATGGATATTAAATAATACAACATGTGTTCCTTAAATGGATATTAAATAATAAAATATAGTGTTCCTTTTAAGTATAATGAATAGTGTTCCTTCTATGGATAATATATGGTGTTCCTTTTATGAATAATATATAGAGTTCATTCTATGGATAATGTATAGTGTTCATTATATGGATGATATATAGAGTGTTCCTTGTATGGATAATATATAGAGTGTTCATTCTATGAATAATATATATAGATCATTCTTTCTATGGAGAATATATATATAGTATGGGTAATAGTAATGGTTCTTTTAATAGATATTACGTGACGTTCCTCTTATGGATCTTTATACAAGGTTAAGGTATTAATACGTGTCTTCGGATACGTGAAGTAATGTATGAGAATGTAATGTGTGTTACCTTTTTAACTAGAACTCACTCAGCGTAGCTGACTTTTAGTATGCACACAGGTGAGTAGAATGAGACGGCTGGCTTGAGAGAGGGACACATGGCGGATGAATAAGAGGCTGGTATCTGAAGTCCCAAGATGTTTTACGATTAATGTTTTATAATTGAAAGACAAGAATGTTGATTTCGACAACCTATGAAATGTTATGAATGTTTAATGAAAGTTTTATATTCCGCGTAAAGTTTTGATTAAATCTGATATTTAGAACTATGTTTATGAGTAAATCCAACGTCCAAAGTGAGGCACCGGTAACGGAGCCTTTCATATACCTAAAAGGTTATTCAACTGGTAGATTTCTCTAATTCAAAAGAACGAAAAAAATAAAATAAAATATTTACGAGTATGGTCTGGGCAAACGGATATGTCAGTTTCGAGTAACCGAGTCTGAGTTCATATCGTGTACTCGCATTTTTTTTAAATCAATCTTATACTTGAATCTCATACCTTGTGCATATCCTGAATATGTCTCAAGTTTCATGTAGACATGTTGGATCAAAGTCAGTCATAAATTTAACTAATGCGTTCCACTTAAAAGTTAACATGCATGAGTTAAGGAAACATTCAATTAAGGACTACATGCACACGATTTATGACCGTCCCGAGTTTGTTTCTTTGCCTTCTCATTACCCTATTTTCACAGCACTCACCTAATGCCAATGTCTGTGAACACTCGTCCGAATACACGACAATGCGGTAAGATAAAACCGTTCAGTACAAGTATCCAAACGATAGTGCGGTGAGATAGAACTTGTTCAGTTCAAATATCCAACTAGTGAATGTCACATACTCGCTTAGTCTTCTATCATCATCCTGATGTCACTGAAAATAGATGTTGAAGGCAGAAATCGAACCTGAATTACACGAAACATTAAATCTTTTTCTTAACAGTCCACCACCAGCTCATTAGCTTTCAAAATAAAAACCTAATATTCATAATCAAATAATATTACAATATTCAATAAAAAAGAAATAACTAAAGTGAAGAGTGATGAGGGAACAGTGATCACAACCGTCCAACTATAGCAGACAATTTAATCTTTGACTTTGAGTCACTGGTGTTAACCATTTCCAATGTTTCTACTTTCCCACCACATGTATATACTATAATTCAGTTTTTAAATATATTGTTGTTATATTTCTTTAAGCTGTATAAAAAATCTGTATCGAGTATCTTCTAAATGTGAACAAAATGACGAAATAGATAACCAATCTTAGCTTTTAATTAGTATCGGTCAGAAAATGTAACATGGAGTTGAATTAAAAATATCAACGGTTTCTGTCAAGCTAGTAACTTTTTATTTTTTTACCTAATTCTTATAAAGTAAAACAAATCCATAACCAGCTTTAAGCGGGAACTAAAACTTAAGTTAATATCTACCCTTAACGTAAAATGATTTTTAAACATCTTATTTTTATATTTCACAATCACATGCGTTTCCAATGTCAATAAACACTATATACATATCACATTTGTAGTGGACTTACATGAATCTTAACTATTTATTTTATTGTACACTGATTTTCCTGTTTAATTATAGTCTCAATTACTTTTTAACCTAATTTCATAGGGTGACATAAGATAATTTTTTTACCATTATTTTTCTCTTTTCCATATAGAAGTTATAACTACCGTGTGAGACGTATGATGATTTTTTAACCCTTATTTTTCTCTTTTCCAGTACACAAAAATTACTTTCTTTCACTATATAATGATCGATGATGATACATTTGAGAACATTTGAGTTATGATAAGTACTCGTATGAACCCCACTTAATAATAACTTTATTCTTAAATTTCATAAATATTATACTTAAGTTATGTTTATGAAAATAAATAAAAATATGTGGACCGACTCTTTACATATGTAAACATTCATTACATCTATGCAAATTACACTATTCATGTAAATATATAAATGTTCATTGCATCTGGTTGCATACAGAGGTGTAAATGAGCCAAGCTGCTCGCGAGCTACTCGAGATCGGCTTGTTAAAAAGCTTGATCAAGCCAAACTTAATCGATCCCGAGCCTAAAAATAAGTTCGTTTAATAAACGAGCCCGAACGAGCCCGAGCCCGATCTTCACTTATCGAGCTCGAGCTGGCTCACGAGCTTAAACGAGCCTGCCATTTATATAATTTTGTTAAAATATATATTTAATAATTATTAATTAATATATATAATGTTATGAAAAATTAAATAAATATAACTAAATAATATATAATATTTTATACATAAAATTTTAATAGAAAAATATATATAAAATAATTATATTTATATAAAAAATAATTGATATATAGTAAACAAGCCGAGCTCGAGCTTTAAAATTCATTCACGAACTGAGTTCGAGCATTGAAAATAGAGCTCGAAACGAGCCGAGCTCAAGCTCGGACTCTGTGTAAGTTAAACGAGTCAAGCTCCAGCCTAGTCATGCTCAAGCTCGGCTTGTTTGTACCCCTACTTGCATATACTTCTTTTATATTTTGGTTGATGTAATATCTCTTTTCTTATATATGCCTAAATGGCTAGATGTATAACAAACAATAATATGTAGACAATGACAATGACAATGACAATGACAATGACAATTTTGCCCTAGGTAATTATATATCTTGATAATTTGCAGCTTTGTGCATGTATCAAAGATTACACAAAAAACCAAGCAGAAAAAACATTCAACTTAAAAAAACAGATCAACTCCTCAAAACTCTCCCATCCCTTTCCTAAATTCAAAGCAACATTATTATTATTATTATATTATAAATAATCACACTTGCTACTCAACAAAAACCTTATTTTCCTCCACTCACTCACCATTTTCCAAATATAATAACACCCTAAACTGTACTATATAATGCACCAACACGTACACTGCATCTTTTCAGTTCTGAACCTGATCAAAACAAAAGGAGATCCAAATATGGATGAGGGAATGTCAGGGTTTGGTCTGATGAAACAACAACCACCTAGTAGTCGCAGCAGCAGTAGCAGTAGCAGTAGTAGTAAGTGTGGTCGGTGGAACCCTACTAATGAACAAGTTAAGGTCTTAACTGACTTGTTTAGGTCCGGGTTGAGAACACCTAGTACTGACCAAATACAAAAGATATCTTCTCAGTTGAGCTTTTATGGCAAGATTGAGAGCAAGAATGTTTTTTACTGGTTTCAGAATCATAAGGCTAGGGAGAGACAAAAACGTCGTCGGGTTTATGTTGAAACTAATCAGAATGACTACGATCTTAATCATGTTAGTCATGTTACAAAACCACGTAAGTAGTTTAAATATATATTATGTTATGTTATGTTATGTTTTTTAATATTTTTTTGTACTACAGATTTGGTTGAGGTGACTGAAAGTGGGAGGGTGATGGAAACGTTGCAGCTTTTTCCAGTGAACACTCTTGCCTTCTCAGACCAGTCTGAGAAGGCAAAAGTGTACACGAATGATAATCATGAATGTAAGGAGAATGCTTCACCGTATACAACTGGCTACACGTGTGGGACGGAAATGGAAAATCATTATAATCATCGACATCCATCGTTGGATCTACGTTTAAGTTTCATGTAACAAACATTAATGTTGTTGGTTAAGTGTTAATTTAGTTTGAATGATAATGTAGTTGTTATTGTGTTGTAATATCTTTGTGTGTGGATCCTTTGTTTACAACGAAAAACAAGCTCGACTGGCTGATCAAGAATGTCTATAATCATGATCGTATTCGTATGTACATCGATTCGACTGCTAGTTCACTTTGTTATGGAAGATTTGGCTTTGTTATGGAAGATTTGGCTTTGCAGTATATTTTGTTTTTCTTCATCAACCGTGTCCGTCGTTTTCATACGCTAGTTAAAAGAAACCAAAAAATAAACTATATTGATTATCGGTGAATAATATTTTCCGTGCATTGAATAACACAAAAATAATTAACTTAAAAATAATCAAAATAATAATAATAACTTTAATAAATGATACGTTCTGTTAAAAGTTACAAAGTTTATATTTTGCAACATGTTTTAGCACTTGTTATCAAGATGATTTCATGCATTTTTAAACTATTTAGTAAATATGGCAGGTTGTTGAAAGGTATTGCTGATAATTTATATACGAATCTAGCACAACTTTTAGTTCTAATGAGAAAATATAAGGTGAGCTCAAATATAAAGGCAGACCCAATTGAGCATGTTAACTAAAAATCAACATTCTCTAAGGGGGTGTTTGGTAGAGGGATTTGATTGGGGAGAAATGGAATTAGAAATATTTCTTTTGTTTGTTTTCCACTTTTCATTTCTATTTCTCTTTCTATTTCTCTAAAACTAGAGAATTCCATTTTTCTTTAAAACAAAGAGAAATCCATTTCTCAGCAGCCTCCTCATAGCATGTCACCACCTCGTCTCCGGCCACCACCCCGTCTCCGGCCACCACTTTGTCTCCAAGTCTGCAACCGCCACCTCGTCTCCAAGTCTGCAACCACCACCCCGTCTCCGCCGTTCGCAGTGGTGAACACAGAGATGGTAACCGGTTGTAGGTTGCAGGTGGTACGGGTGAACGGAGATTAGGGTTTCAAGTGGTGGTTCGTGGTAGGTTATGGTTTTCAGATGGTCGGGTGATTGTGGTCGCAGGTGGGTGACAGTGGTGGTGGAAATCGGCGGTGGTCGCAGGTGGCTTCTGATTATCATCATCATCATCGCCACCACAACCACCACCACAAAATCTCCAAAGAGGCAGTGATGACAGATCTGAGCCTCCTTTTTCTATATCTTATGTTCCAAAAATTTGAATTTTTTTAATTTCTTGTGTACTGTGGTTGAAGAAGGGGATTTGGTGGCGGCAGCCGGTGGTGGTGGGCTGTGGTTGAAGAAAGGGCTGTGGTGGTGGTGTTGGTGGTGTGGGGCTGTGGTGGTGGTGGGGCTGTGGTGGTGGTGCTGGTGGTGGTGGGGCTGCGGTGGTGAGTGGTGTCAGGTTGGGTGGAGGTGGGGTTGGGTATGGTAGAGTTCTCTGTTTATTTTCTCGTGTACCAAACAAGAGAAATGATTCTCATTCTTCATACCAATTCTCTTTCTCTACAATTCCATTTCCATTTCTATTTTCTCTCATTTTCCATTCTCTGTATCAAACACCCCCTAAATTTATCTATCATTTCGAAAGACACTGCATTACATTCTTTCTCTCTCTATATTTTTCTAATTATTTTTTTCTTTCTTCCATACTTGAGGTACGAACCATAATACTTGAGGCGTAAACCCAAACACATACTATATATATATATATATATATATATATAATTACTATTATTACAGAACTCTTAAATTATTTAAGAACTTGAAGGAACCTTTAAAAATTAATGTTTTTTATAATTTTTTTTGTATGTTAGTATTATTTGAGTGTAGTATTATCACTTTTTATATCTATAATTACGATTACAATTATGAAAATTAGTTTTTACACATATCTAAACTTTTTTCTGCATATATGTAAATTTGTTATTACATAAATTTTACACGTATGTAAACTTGTGATTTATATATGTAATAACAAATTTATATATAAAATATGATAAAACTAGTCTTAAACAATGTTAATATATGAAAAAAATTAAAAATATTTTTGTTTCTTATGAGTTTCTAGAAGTTCTGAACTTTTTTGGAGTTCTCAAAAGATACTAACCATATATATGTGTGTGTATATATATACTAGCTTTTACACGCGGGCTACTTTTAGTTTTTTTTAATAATTGTTTTTTTATTATTGTTTATGTATATTTTTCATGTCGGATGTGTTTAGGTATTAAACTTAAATGTTACATGAACTTATAAAATATGTTACGGAGTATATTTATTAGTTGTAGTTAAAATATAGTTTGTTTTGTATTTTGTTATATCTCAAATGGGTCTCATTGGTCTAGTAGTTAAATGTGACTCAACATTTTGTTATTTAAGATGCGAATTTTCGTCTTAATATACATGAATGCATAAAGAAATTTATATGGTTTGTGTTATTTTCGTTTGTATTGAGTTGTTACGGTTCGTTGGTGATGTAGAGCGTATATGTTCTTTAATGGATCACCAAAAATGGGCTCTCATGTGTCTGTCAATTAATGTAGCACAACATTTTGTTTTTTGTTGCTTAAAATATGTATTCTGTGCTTGATAGTGAATTAAACTTTTAGTAAATTGATGTATTTGAATTTCTATAGGCAAATTCTAGTTCCATGTATATCTGAAATGGGTACGTCATGTGTTATGATTTTATTTTGGGAGAATTATTAATTTATTATATTTTTTTCTAGTATGATGTTTAGTACCTGTGGTTTGGCTAACTACGCAACTTTAGTACCTATTCTTTATTTTGTGCAAATGGCTACCTCAGTTTCAAAAAACTTGCAATATTAGTACTTTTTTAACTCCGTCAATTTTCTTCCGTTAAGTCAAGGGTATTTGGATAATTTTGCCTTTTCTCTCTCTGTCTTCTACCACATCTCCCCTCTCTACCTATTCCCACAACCACCACCACCACCACCATATCTGTATATCTCCTCACCATTTCCGGCAAGATACCAACATATCTATGCTTAAATCCACAACCACAACCACAACCTCTTGAAAACCTACCACCATAACACTCACCCCCTCTTTCTCTTGCAGTTCATCCACTACCACCATCTACCACCAAAACCTCCGACAATCGTCACCGAAGCAACCACCACCACATGCGCCCTCAATACCACCCCATCCCCATCCCCATCCCCATCCCCCCACTTGTAGAACCTATGAAATCAACACGAAACAACTGCAACAACCCAGCAGCCACCGCCGGACCGCCGCAACAACCCAGCAGCCATCGCCGAACCGCCGCCACTAACCCTAGGCGCCACCCACCAAACCTGCCGCCACCAACTCTAACCTTACCTCCAATAACATGTTATGAGAATGTAAAAAAACTTCAGATGTTTAGGGTTTGAATTTTGGGATTTAGGGAAAATAATTTTAAGAGAGATAATAAGAAAAGTTAGGTATGTAGAAGACGGGGAGAGAAAAAGAAAAGGAAAAAAAGAGTAAAGAAAATTGTGAAATTACCAAAGTGCCCATGATTTAACGAACAAAATAAACGCTGTTAAAAAAGTATTAAAATTGCAAGTTTTTTGAAGCTGGGGTAGCCATTTGCACAAAATAAAGAATAGGTACTAAAGTTGCGTAGTTGACCAAACCACAGGTACTAAAATGACACTTAACTCTATAGATTTTGTAGTTTAGTTATTGTTGTGTATTAAAAGAGCATTAAATTTGTTAATTAGTTTTTATTCTTATCAAATATAATAGAAGTTATATTAGTTTATGAATTATATTAACAAAAATTTTATGATCATATTTAAAAACTAAGTGTTTAAAAATTTATTTTTTATTAATAATGTATACGTTTTTAATATTTTATACATAGATTTTTGTATTATGAAGTTTTGAAGATTTATTTCTTTTTTATATTTTAAAATGGGTAATAATTGGAAACCGTTATTTGAAAGTGACGCTATAATGATAATAACCCGCATTGAGAAACTCTTTTCTCGCCTTCTTAATCAAATCCTTCGTTTCATCTAACAATTAGAACCCCCCAAGTTAATATTCCCTTTAATTAGGACGAATTTTGTTGTTAAGTGGAAGTTTTGTAGGTTGTTGAAGGGATTTGTGTTTGTTCTTGGTTTATTTAATTAAACATTGTGTCAATAACAATTTACAACCACTTTTAAAATAATATATTGGTTTTAAATAATCTCAACTATCACCTTTTAGCCACTGCCGATCATAACTAACGAAATAACTAATGACAGTCCCACCTTTCATCATTTTTTTTCCTACCAATGAACCATGACTAATGAAATCCTAACGTCGTTAGTTTTCATGATGTGACATTCTTATTTGGCATGTATGTGGCATGCTTATGTGATATATTACACCGCCACCACCACTACAACCACGACCGCCACCACCACCACCAGTTTCCTAAAAATATTAAAATATTTTATATATATTTTATTGGGTGAATTTTGACTTTTGAAGTCAATCCGACAAATTTAAAAAGAAGATAATAAACTATTAATATGAATCTTGTCATTCTAGAGTTCACATTGTACTTCAATGAAGCAAATGATAATACAAGCTTTAATCTTGATGGCTCCTCTTGTCAAATATGAAGTTGATATTATGACTAATTTATAAACAATCCATTACAAAGCATGATCACAAATAAATTGTTTATACCTGTGGTATCTTCTTTATCAGAAGAATTATATTTTGGGATATAATGGAGCTAAAATAGCATTCATTTTTTGTCAAGGTATTCATAAAATTCTGTCAAGGTTAGGTCGGACTGCGTGAACCCGTTAGCATGATTACAAAAATACAATGCTATAAATTTAAGATGACTTTTAACCCGTGTGACCCATATGACTCTTTTAGGATTATGTTTTATTCTTTCTTATAGTATTGTTAATTAGAGCTTGTAAATGTAGAAAGTTTTTCTAAAAGTGTTTATATAAATATATATCTATAGTTACTACTCTAAAAATATACGTTATATATTGTAACTTTTAGATGTGTTTTCAATCAGCTTACATGCTAATTTAAGCATATAAAAGAGCCGAACATTAACGAACTGTTCGGCTGGAAGTTCATCTTCGTTTATTTAAAAAACAAACAAACATGATCATGCATTTTGTTTGTTCATTTATGTTCGTGAGCATCCGGTTATGTTCGTTTATTTACGTTGATGTATTTTTGTTCGTTTATGTTTTATAAACATCTAAGTATATATGAAAATAAAAAGGGCTCATTAAAATAAATAAGGTAAATTTAAGCCACTAATTTAGATGTGTTTTCTGAATAAATTATGATGTATTAGACTTGTTCATTTCCATTGAAAATTGTTCATTTAGATTTTAAATGAAAGAACATGAATGCACACGGACATGCCCTTGTTTTTTATGAACGAACATGAACAAAGTAATGATAAGGTACCTTAGAATACCAAGGATTTCATTATGTCAACGGCCTAGTGTTTCCATTTTCTGAAAGACGAAGCTAAATATTTTGGTCTAAATGTAAACAATGTAACCTCCATTATGACTGGATCTCAATCAAATATGCTTCTTGTTAACACTGGACCGTTTATGATTTATGACCCACATCAATTGAGAAAGAAACCAGCACATTAAATTTTGACTTTCTGAACTTGTTGTATTGATGCATGAAGATATTTATTCCATAATTAACCTTGTTTTCAACATGCTTGATATCTGATGATAAAATATATGTAAGTTGCTACTCGTTACCCAAAACAACATCAGCAATGTTCTTGAAATAACATTTTTTAATCATGTCAAATGCTTCAACATTTGAGATTCTTTTGCAATACAAAGTTGGTATTACCTACAAGTGATTTTTGTCTTTTTAGTTTTTTAATAAACAAATTATGTTAGTGATCATACTATTGTTGTAACAAAAGTAATTATCAAAGGTAAAACAAAGTTGCATACATTTTATTTTTACTTAATTACAGAGACTTCATTCCCGTCTCATAAAACAAGTCTTGTCTCACAAAAATGTATTTTTTGCTCATTTTTGACGAACTTCGTCGAAGATAAAACCTTGAGTGTAGTACCAAGACACTCTCATAAGATAGCTACTTCAAATAAATAGCACGCAACTCAAGTTGCAATAACAATTCTCCGTTTTTAATATGCGAAATTATATTATTTCTTTATTTATGTGAAAAACTGCAGATATCATAAAACCTTAAAAAATTCACGAAAAAACCTAATTAATAAAAAATTATGAATCTTTAATAGTTAACAAAGGCCGGTCTTAAATATAGAACAAAAGTCAATCAATTTTAGGTATACATATAGATTAGGGGAAATGATACAACTTTCTTATTGAATTCGATTTAAAATTAGCATAATAAGAAAAAGGCGCATAAAAATGATTCAAAATTAGTGCGCAATTAATGTGTTGCTGAAGCGAGGAAATCGCATCATGGAATAGTTGATTGAAAGGTAAGGTTTAGCAATTGTGAAGATAGAGAAAGACTTTCAATCCACTATGACTTTCGCTCAGTATTCTCCTTATTTCAATCCACACCAGCGATAAGGTGGGTGTGAGCAAGAGGAAAAGGTTAAGATGAGTTGTTATGACCCGTGGGCTATTCGGGTTTCATTAGAAGTGTCACACCCCCATCTTGGGCCTAGGCGTGTGACTCGATAGTTGGTACCACTTTTGTATATAAATCAAAGTTACGATTGTTATCGGAAGACTTTATAAAATATAAGGATTAAAGTTTTAAAATATTTACAATACAAAAGATGGAACGAAAGTTCCATTTACGTTTACTTGTTTTATATCTACAAAACCACCTTTTAATTCATAATTAAGTTTAACAAAAATTATCCGAGCCATCGGATTCTTGAGCCTTCGTCCTTTAGCTCTAATCTTGGTCACCTGCAAAATGTTATAACATACGTCAGCAACGAATGCTGGTGAATATGCTGACGCGAAAACATTTTCCTTTACTTTGTTACCCCTCGAGGGTTACGCGTGCCTCAGCCCATCTTGGCTTAGGAATAACAAAGTTAAAACAACATTATTATAAACTCGAGTCTCTACCTAGGTCACCCCAGCAAGACACCGCAGCGTCCCGACGTACTTAGGTACCATAAATATATACAATGTCATTCTCACTCGAACATACTTTGGTTCGGCCCATCGTGGCTGAAGGTCGTGACCAGGCGTGGTGCGATGTGCCCACCGCATTTTACCACATATGTAAGGATCCAGACAAACGTATACTACAGCCTGAGGGCTAGGCTTTTACTCTTATTCATAATGTTTTTAGAGACACTTAGTCTCATGTAAAGTTTTATTAGTCGGATATACAATCCGGCTTAAGACCTTTAGTCTTATTACCTCGATGAACCTTTAGTTCATTTCTTTTACTTTAAAACTTTTAGTTTTAAAAGCAATATTTATAAACCTTTAGCTTATTATAAAAACCCGACGTTTCTTCTTTTCTAAGAAACGTATTCTTTTTCTTTTATCATATAAGAATATCATTATTACTTATATAATATTCATAACAAAGAATTATATAATTCACACACACACACACATATATATACACACTTCCATATTTCTTTATTTTATTTTCTTTGTTATATAATTTCTCTCCATAAACATCGAGTATAATTCCGACTTAGGGCATTAAACCTTTATAATATTTTATTATTATTTTAGTCGGGTAGTAATCCTTACCTTTCCTCGGCTTATAATTCCCTAGATACTCGAGCAGCACTTCTACGCCGCTTAGCCTTTTCAACACTCGCCTTAATCGCCACTTCACTTCGGCAAGCAAATCGAGACACCCACTCTTTTCGGCACGCACTTCGAGGTGATCGTCGGGTTGTAAAACGGCACCACCTTCTTGCTCGGAACGTCGTCGGGGAGTATCGATGGCACGAATTTCGAGGAATCGGGACACGGTTTTTGAGGTGTATCGATGGCACGAATTTTGAGGTTTAGAGAGAGGTATGAGAGCAGGTTGTGAGGTGTGAAATTATCAAACCCGGACCTTGCTATTTATAGGCAAATTCTGGGTCCCATCGCGGCACGCGCCCGGCTCCTTGGCACCCGTCGCGTACCGCGACGTAGCCATGACGAGTCGCAACGTAGGTCTGCCACGTGTGGCCACGTATCCGGACACGTGGCGACCGGTGTGCCACGTGTGGACACGTGGTGAAAAGGTGTTAGGCCACATCATCGCGGTACGCGATGACGTAGGCTCAACGGCGATCGCGTATCGCCATTGACATCTTCTAGAAAGCTTGACCAAGCCCCATCGCGGTACGCGATGGGCTCATTCACTGACCGGTCGCGTATCACGATCAGACATAAAAACAGATTTCTTATTTTAGCCCTTGGAGTTTGGAAGTTGGCATAATTGATCCCTATACTTTGGAAACTTGTCATTTTGGCCCAAAATTCCCGTGATGTTACAAGAAGCCTCATACCCGTCAAAGCGGTTCAAACGCATAAAAAGACTCCATTTACAAATGAAGCAATCTGGTGGCTTGAGAGGGGGCGGAGAGTGACTAGAGCGCAACACGTAGGATATTAAAGGTTTCGTTCGTATTACGGGGTTATTTTATATTACTCATTCTAAATATATATATATATATATATATATATATATATATATAATTTCAATTTTATGTATTGTAAGGAAGTTAATAATTATAAACTTAGGATTTGATAATGAAAATTGTTTCACAAATAAATTGGATGTTACAACCCGGTTTAAAATTTATATGGGTTTGGTAAAACTCATCAACTGCTTCTGTTTTTTAATATAAAATAGTTTATTAATTATAAAGCATATCTTTTTTTTTAAAAAAAATATTAATTTTTAGTATTATCCATATTTTATAAGATTTTCATATCAAATATTTGGTGAGATTAATTTTTAATTTAATGAGATGTTATAACATGTTTAAGGTCTGTCTGGGTTTGATAAGACCCATACCCGTGAATTCGGGTCAAATGCATGAGAAACCTCCATTTAAAAATCAAGCAATCCAGTGGCTTCTATAAAAAGGGGGAGCGACCATATCGCGACACGTGTGATTTTTGACCTTTCGTTTATATATAGTACTAGGTTAGGTACCCATGTAATACACGGGTTGAACAATGTTAACTCCATAAATAATTGAAATATAAGTGAATTGCATATTAGATTAAAGAACTAAAAAAGTAAAGTTTCAATTATGATTCACAAACATATAAATAATCCATAAATCTCTAAAGATATCATTGTATACAACATTTGATATTTTCTATAGTCCCACATATTACATAGGTTAAATAATGAAAATGATATATATCATAAATCTGTAAATACTTATTATAAATTAGATTACAAGTTATATATAATAAGGAAAATTTAAATTACAATTATACTATAATTCACAAAACTCTAATATCTTGGATGTAATGTCCTCACAAACTTGATTTACCCACAAACAATGTTGCAGATTATTTTCGATACGTTGTTCCCAACTTTATGCTCAAAATAGTACCTGAAATTATGCTAAAAATATTACCTGAAAGTTTAAACATTCAAAAATCTAAATAGAGACCACAAGATAAAATGTTTTTACAAAAAATCCAACCTTTTCAAAGTGTATGTGAGTTTGACTTTGACTAAAGTCAGACTTTCATATCAAAATTATATGGGTAGTGGATAGTAGTTATATTAAAAGCTAACACCTCAATATTCTCAAAATGAATGTGTGTCGTTATGTTCAACTATTTTGTAACTAAGAATTTTCATGTTCTTTGAAGTAACCATATTGATTTTGAAATAAAAACTTTGGTTATATCTTTCTTTGCTAAGTTGTTTTACTAAAACTTTGAATCGTAGTTGTAGTTGTACTTTTTTATTTTATAATCATATCTCATGTACACCAACTGCTTGTGCAACACAATAGAATATATAATATTTGACCCATCACATGTTTTTGATGGTCAAGCATGGATTAAAAGAAAACATGATATGCAGCAACAAAAAGGGAACCATCAATTGAAAATTGTGAGGCATAAGCCTGATCAGTGGTGAATTGTAAGACATAAATGCAGCAAAAAGAAAAGGGAACCATCATTTGAAAATTCTCCACCATTTTTGTCTCTCATTAATAATATTTGAGTTAATATCATGAACGTGTAGTACACAATCAAGTCAATTTAATTAAATTCTGCAGCTAATGGTAAAAAAATAAAGATTTAAACCTTTGGCTTCCTTACACATGTTTAAGCCATCCCTCAAAGCCATTCCACCATCAACCGCGCAAATCTTTACTTATTTAATCGTAAAAGGATCACCATAATTAGTTCCTAAATATCAAACAAACAAACCTAATAAAACAAAATGGTGCAAACCAAATTTTCACATACTAACTTATCAGCTTTCAAAAACTTTGATTTTCATCATTGTGATCTTGTAATGGACAAAATTGCTCAACCTTTTGAAAGCAAAATATATAATCTTTAATATATTACATAATTTATAATATAACATTTTAGAGTTTGTGAATAGTAACTTATATAACAGATTATACACAAATAATATATGTAAAACTTTGATTAGCAGACTCGTTAAAAGAAAATAGTAAACATCGTACCAACAATTATCACATGAATGCCTCCTCTAATAAAAGCCTTATTCTGGTTCATTAAATGCTTCCTTACATATCCAAAGATAAGGCTGAAAGAGAGATAATAAACATCAGTTTATACATATATTAAAACAACTACACTAAACTAAGCAATGACAAATTAACTACAACAAAATGATACCTGTACACTAAATATATAAAAATGAATAAAAGATTGGTGATCAAGTTAAAAATAAGCAAATGGATTGATACATAATGAATAGCAAAGTAAACCAATATATGCTAGAGTTGTAACTCTGTTACTGACAATGGTAACTGAACAATTTAAACAAAAGAATGAGAAACAAACTAAAACACTTTCAATCGTCAAAATTACGATGTTCAATATCTCATTGCATATCTTGAAATCAGTCACTAAAAGAAAACAAAACGAAGGCAACTTTCAACTCCACACTAATATATATATATATTTCTTCAAAATCAATATATAAATTGAATATTTTTCAAAACTTACTGGTTTGGAAGAAAGATTATATAAGAACAAACAAACATGGTTCCAACCGATTGGAAGATCGATCGTAAAATTCCAAATGGTCCAGATTCAAACCTTGTCCCTTCAACTCCGGCTTTCTCATTATTCACCATCACAACTTCATTAGAATTTTTAGAGCTATAAATAATCTCGAGGCCTTTAATGGAAACCACAAACTGTTATGTTTCTTACGATCATCGCCTAAATATAATATGCAATGTGTAAAATTCAAAAGGAAATAATAAGATTCATCTTTACTCTACCATCCAACAATCATTGATATGTTAATTGACATTTGTATAATGTGAATTAATATTTACTCAATAACTAAAATAATTACCTTAATCGTTCGAGCCACCAAACCCATGTTCATTATTTGGACTAAGTACAACAAATCTCAAACATTAAACTGCTGAGCAATGATATGCAATTATCAAAATTCTAACATCGACTTCCCCTTTCTCAAACATTGTTGGGCATAGCCAAATTAAGAGAAACCACCCCTAAAATATTACTGTGGATCAGGGTTCGATCTCAAATCGGTGAGTTAGAAAATATAAGTTTAAAGTTGTTATTTCCGTTCTTGGAGTTTAATTTTCATTGCAATTTTCATCTTTATGATTTGTTAATATCTGCTATTGCAGTCAAACATATGTAACGAGATGGACGAAAATGGCAAAAGAAATAAATTCTAATAACAGAAATAACAAATTTTAAACTTTTGAATTAGAATTAAAATAACGATTTTGAACAAACCACATTAACGAGAAACCACATCTCTCTCAATAAAAAAAAGTGTGAATGGTAATTTCTAACGTGTGAATAGAATACCCTTACTCTAAATTTAATATACCAAACTTAAACCAAGTGGTTTATGAGTTTTTTTTTTAATTTTAACTAATATAATAAGTAATTAGTCTACATCTTTGTGATTGGATCGACGACTTTACGTCAACATTTTTATTGTTTAGGTGTTTTGATAGTTTAATGCAACATTATGTAAGGTTATAAATCATATCTTTTTTTAAAAAAATATATATTAATTTTTAGTATATCCCTATTTTATAGGTTTTTCATATTAAATATTTGATGAGATTAATTTTTTATTTCATGAGATGTTATAACCCGTTTAAGAAATATCTGGGTTTTGTGAGACCCATACCCATGCATTCGGGTCAAATGCATAAGAAGCCTCCATTTAAAAATCAAGAAAATCTGTTGTCTCCAAAAAAAGGGGAAGCGACCCCATCGCGACACATATGATTTTTATGTTTTCGTTTATATATATATATATATATATATATATATATATATATATATATATATATGTATATGTGTATATATATATATAAAGATTCGCCATTCCTAAATCTTCAAACTTTAAAAATAGAGATTCTGATGTAGATGACAAATGATAAATACTTTAAAAGTAATTAAATATTTTAGAGATTGGTGAGATATTTCATTATAAATAATAATATGCTCAAATAGGCGTATGTGTATTGGGTTTTAGCAATCTAATAAAAGCCCACACTCTTACACCTTAAGGTTTGCTATTAATATTTAATAGTACTGGACTACTACTGTCTAAAAAAGCCCATATATAATTAAAGACCATTAACCAACATATGCAACAATTTAAAAAAGAGTTCTAGCAAAAGGTTGGGACTTGGGAATTTTAGTAGGGTCCTTTTATTTTATACTAGGTTATGTACCCGTGTACAACACGGGTTTAACAAATTTAATTTTTTAAGCCTAAAAACATTCAAATTATCATAAAAAGAAATTTGGTATAAAATATAAAAGGTAGAAATATACATTGTAGTTAAAACAAATAAATAAATTAGTAAACACATTAATCATAAAACAAAAGCAAAATATTATATGACTGGACCAGATGCAGCTATTCATGGAGTGAGTGAAAAAAAAAAGACAAAAGGTGGTAAATTAAAGTACCTTATTATTATAGAAATTCTTTTCGAGTTTAGAAATTATTTTCGAATCTTTGTCAGTTTAGTAATTGAAAAAATATTCAACATTGTTATTAAGATTATAGTTCTTGATCTTGATTCTAAAGGCGAACTTTCTTTCTAATAAAGCGTTGAAAGTAGCAGGGAGCGTTAAAATTCAGCCGACTGTGGAAAGCATCAAATTTATTTATTTCAAACATTAAAAGATACAAAATTTCACTATTATAAGAATATTATTATAAACGATTGAAAAGGACAATGTACTTGTTCCTGTTCGTCTAGCACGTTTTTAACAATTTGTCCTATAAGTTTGTTAGCCTCCCGCTCAAACATTGTAAGAGTCATAGTCATTGCGCAATTCTGGACTATTATGGGGATCTTGTATTTAAAAATAAGAATGATTAAAATAAATTTAAAAGATAAAGCATGATCACTATTGTAAATAAAAAAGTAAAAAAGAATTAAGAACCTAACACATTTGTACTACTTCACATAAAAAACATTTGAATCTTCTCCCTTGTCAATTCTAACCTTTTTGGTTTCAACTATATTTTTACATAAATCACAACTACAATAATTCCATGATTTTTCATTGCATACAGTTTTGATCTTACCAACAACAAGGGATAGAACCTATCCAGTATTAATATAATGTTAATAATGGTATTTCTATGAATCCAAAAACAAATAATTTAAAAAACATAACATACCTATTTTATTTCATTAATTTCACAAATGCTGATAAAATCAATTTCATTAAGAAATTCTTCTTCCAGTGACTTGACCAGACTTGACCATAGATGTAACAACGTACCGATGAGAGGATGTTTCTTTACCAATGTTAGACAGAAAGCTGGTGTGATGGAACTTAGGAAAGTAAGTTTTGAAGACGCTTGCCTGCATTTTCGTTCGTTCCCTGAAACTTTAATCTAGTTATGATTGCTGAATACTAATGTAAAAAATGATGCTAAATATTTACCTCCTAATCCATTATAATCAATTCAATTGACCAAATTTCGTTAAGGGTTCTTGTTGTTTGGTTTTCTCCATAGTCTAAGAATTCTAACTTCTATCGTATAGTTTGCCTTGTATCATCAAGTTCTCTCAGCTTAATCAAAATTTTTTGGCTCCATGCTTCTGTGTATTAGAGACATTGATAAAAAAAATTACCTAATTTATTGTGTTTTGTATTTAATAAGATATAGTAAAGTATAATTAGCAATTCTTAGATTTTGGATGCTGGTGGTTAAGAAAATGGGTTTAACAAAATGAGTAGAGAAGTCAACCTTATATATATTTGGCATCACATTATGGAATTTATAACATTATATAATTAACGATCATTGAATGAGTTTAATGGATTTTGGTAACACAATTATTTGATTGAGCAAAAATCAATCAATTTAACAGATTACATATTTAAAATAAATTCCATAACTAAAGCAAATTGTCAAAAAAATATGAGTTAACAAAAATAAGTTGAAATTTAAAAATTCAAACAGTTTGTCAAATAATGTACTACATATTTTGAATTTGAGAAATCACTTAATTAAAAGTTTACAAATATACATTCTCCTTTTTGGTAATGGAAACTAATTTAAAACAACTTACTTAGTTAAACTCGAATAAAATCAAAATGAATCCATTTTGATTAAAGTAAATGATTAATAAACAATTTATAACAATTCATTCCAAACTTATAATGTACCTTTTCTGAATAACAATTTTGTTGTTTAATGCATACATAGTAAACCATCCATAATCAGTTTTAAGAAATCTCAAATTTTTCGATCTGAATCACAATGGAAAGACTTTGTAAATCATCATAATACCAACTTAAGTTATAAAATAAAAACATATAAAAAATTGTTTTCTAAAGACTTACGACATGCGGTCGTTAAATGGTTAAGCAGTCCACATGGAGTGCCTTGTGCGTGTCAGCAAGATATACAAACTCAATGACCTGTGAATATGTCATTGAAAAAAAGCATACAAAAATATGCATTCTCTGGCAAACAACTTACGCAAGCTTGTTGTGCCAAGTCCTGTGTGTGACGAGCTACTGAAATAATCCAAACCAAAACAATATTAAGCATAGTTAAGTTAATGAAAAGTTTGTCTTCATAATACAAGAAAAAAGAGCATACAACTAAAAAAAACACTCAAATACCAAATTCAAATGTTGAACTAAAAGACAAACAACCATATGAACATATAAATCATTTATGATGGAACAAAAGACGAAGATTATTCAATCACATTTGTAAACACACTTTAATAAATAGAGGAAAATAATAAAAATATAAGCATTATGATTCAAGCACTGTGTATGTAAAGATTGACTTAGATTTTATTGAAGAAACACTACGAAATCCAGATGGAAATTTAAATAATCACGAATTTATAAGTTATACATGCATAGTAATTAATTACAAAATTGTATACAAAATTGAAATTTGAACCCTAACATTGAATATGTATCATATGAACATAATCACATAATCACAAATTTATAAGTTATACAACTATATGACTGTCGGATCGAGGAAAACCCTAACATAACAGGAACTATAGACATATAATAGTATGTAAAACGCATAGAAAGAAACAATTAGGAACAAATTATATACCTAAGTAGCAGAATCGTCAAAGCAACATATAACATATCTGTTTTCTGATCTGAATAGAAGATTACGGTGGACAGATCGATGAGATATGGATGATGACGACGACGACGATGATGATAACACAAAGTGATAAGGATTGCGGGATCGAGAAGACGTCGATTTGAGTATCGCTCTTTGACAGACTTGTATCATTGGGAAAGGGGAAAGAATGATTTAGGGTTTATGTAAAAGATGAATGTTGTTATGTGGGTTATTAGATGATAACAGGGTCGGATAAGGAGACCCGGTTTGGAAAAGGTGTGTGGTGGGAGGCGGGAAATGGTGAGGAAGGGTGTGGTAAAAAGATGACACGTGACATAAGGAAAGTTTTATTTATTTAGTAGTATAGATTATTAGAAGCAGGATATATTTACGACTAATAATAATAATAATAATAAGTTGCACATTGCGTTAAAAGTTTGTTTATTTACTTATTTTAGGAGGCAAGAGAGTTGAATAGTTGATTGTAATGGGTAGCAATAGCCCGGAAAAAAATGTACTGACAGCAACCTTGTCTATAAGTAGAAAAATTGCACATGGTCAAGCACCCACCGGTGAAAAAGAGGACAGTGTCGAGATGGAAGAAGATTATATCTATGAGGGGTTAAGAGCGAAAGATATGACGTTTGCCAGTTAACATGCGCCAACATGGAGGAGCGAGGTGCCCATGAAGATGGTGCCATTGTGAATGTTGTCTCTTAACACCAAGCAAGGAAAAAATCGAATCTAGTGTTGATATAAAACAACTGCCACATCCTGACTGGTGTAAACTAATCAAGTCGCTCGTGAGTTGTTCAAGATCAACTTGTTAAAGCTCGAATTGAGCCAAGGTTAAACAAGCTCAAGCCTCTATCGGAGTTCTTCAAATAAATGAGCTCAAGATTTACATATTGAGCTTAACTACGCTTGCGCTTAAACAAGGTTGTTATCAATTTAATTATAAATTAACATAACAATTAATATAATATATATTATACTATGATAAATAATTAAAAAATATTATATTATGCAATACATAAGGATTAAAATCACATGAATAGATAAAAAATAAATAATAAACTAACCGAACCCAAGTCAAAATCGAGATTAAAACCTACTCACGAGCCAAACTCGAGCTTTAGAAATAAAGCTCTAAACGAGTCGACTTACTCGAGATCTCTTAAGTTACACCTCTACATATCATACACAGACAGTGTATTCCCTACATATTATATAGATCAGTATGTGACAATTAGCACAGGTGACAACAATCATAAAGATGAACAAGTTGACTAGTAAAATTACCAGAATTAACAATGAGTTGCCTAAATTTCCTATAAACATCAAATATTTTTTTGCCAATTAACCAGTTACATATTGCATCTTTGATGATATTGAGTATAATCTCGACCCAATAAGTCGCAATCAGAGCTTCTACTACTCGTACGAAAAATACCCAAATTCTGCATTACAATCAACTACAGCAGTGCCACCCTATCGTATCTCTTAATCCTCATCACTGTCATCAGACCGAACGGATTGCTCAAACTCGGCCTCCATAACCACTCCATCCATAACATGAATCACCATCTCCCCTTTCCTCAAGTTCAACCGTGTTGATCGAACCCTATTAACTACGAGCATCTTATCTACATCTTTCGATACATGCAGTTTAAGCCCAGATAAAGAATCCCAAATCATCTCTTCAGTGTCCGATACAGATTCAGAAACAATTTTCCATGGGACAACCATGAAGCTCAACACGCGTGTAAGTATCGCATATGTATCATTTACTTTCTCCCCGGTTAAACTCTCGTTTAACCTCAACTTCAAATCACGCTCAAAAGCTGTTTGCGATGGAACGAATACTGTAAACGAAAGATCCCGAGGCAACATTTCGATCATCATCTCACCGAACTTTCCTATACTGTCACTATTCTCTGTAACTTTCTTTGTACCATTACTTAACGATACGTCTGGAAGTCTAAGAATAGAAAGGATCAAGACAACAAAGCAAGAAACCGAAACAAATACAACAAGAAAGGCGATCGGGTTAATCAGATACTTTGATCGACCTCGTTTCATCCTCAAAACCTGATCTACAGCCTTTCTATTCTGTCTATCGTTACATTTTAATACCTATAAAAAACAACAATTCACTGAGGCATTTCGTCGAACAGGTTACGAGCAATCTTGCATACATAAAATTTGGGGATTAACAAACCAAATATAAAACAACTACAACACGAAACGCAATTGGGTTCTTCGATCGGCCTCTTCTCATCCCCAAAACCTGATATACACTCAATAGATTCTGTCTACTGTTGCATTTACAGACCTATAAAAATCAAAACTTCACTGAGGCATTTCGTCGAACAGGTTATGTGCAATATTGCAAATATGAAATTGGGGATTAATAAGTTTACCTTGAAATGGGTATCAAACAATTTGTCATCTAGAGCAAGAATATGCTGCCATAGTTCCGGTTATCAGTAGAAAGAGTTGTAAATTTGGTGGTGATCCAAACAATTTCGTGCTTTTTAAGGAACAGTTTGGAAAGCTATTATTGACTTTTAAATAAACTGAGGAAGATTGTTAATTAATATTATTAATAACATGGGCTTGATTTTGGGCAAAGAGTGATGATGCCTTTTAAGCCCAAAACCGAACCGTTTCGATTTATCAGAAAAATCATATTTATAACCGGTTTCACCTCTACCCGGTAAAAAGCTGGAACCGACCCAACCCAAAACCAGATAAAAACCCGGGTATCAGGCCTAATACCTTATCATACCCAGATCCGGTTTATATCCGATCCGTTTTTTAATTTTTATTACCATACCCAGAACCGGTTCCTACCTGATACCAATTCTTGAAAATACCGGTTTTATGTACCTCTGAGCTCGTTGAAAACTTAAATAAATACTTATACAAACCAAGTTCTGTACCTTTTCAAAAATAACTAATTTATAAATTCATATATTTATATACAGAAAAGATTACATAGATAAAATCATAATTTAGTTCTTTTTCGGTTTTACCTTATAGTTTAACCTCAAAAAGACTCGTTGATATTGTCAATGATTTACATTAAAGAGTGGTGTTTTATATCGAAATGAAAGGCAAACGGGCTCGTTGATAGAAATGGCTTTCTTAAGGAATTTGTAAACTAATTATAAAAGTATATTTGTTTTTTAAATTGCAAAAATTATAATTTGCAAAGAAGTTATGTGATTGAGATTTTATGACATTACTTAATTTGATTATGTTGACATAGATTTTGAAATGTTCATATATTAGGTGGTTACAAAACTTAAAAGGATGATAAGTTAAAATGTAAAATGATTAAGAAAATAAAAAGGGTTAAGTGGGCTTTACTTGTTTAAATGTCAAACCCTTTTTAGCCCAACTTATCCTATCTGCTAATATTTGGTTTCAAATAACTTCTAGCCTTTTAATGTGTAAACATTGGACTTTAATAAATAACTTGTCTTTTTTCAGCCATAATTTGTTTGTGTATTCATATTACATATATGCAAATAGAGTTGGTGGTTTTAAATTTTTGGGTTCATATTATTGTAACCTATATGCTTGGAACATGACTTTGAGTTGCGGTAAACTAAAGAGATATGTACATGGGTTTTGATTTTGATGGTAGAGTGAGTGACCATGGGGACAAAGTGTAACGTTTGTGAAGGAGTTTGTGTTTGAAAAGTGGTAGGGAACTAGGGATATTGGTGCCGGTGGTTAAAGGTGTTCAAATGTGACACCTTGGACCTGAGACTTAAGTGTTCTGTTGGTGATTTTAGTGTATCAGGTTATTTGAGTAATCGGGTATTTACTTGCAAACTATATAAAAATTCACAATTCAAATTTGAGTCCGACCCCCCCTCGTTTGTGAAATTTTGTATACATTTTGAGCTCGCCTCCCCCCCCCCCCCCCCGTGCTTCAGTCCAAGCTTCGCCTCTGGGTTGAACCTTTATATTTTCGGAGAAGGTTCCAAGAGGCACTGCCCCCGTAGGGTCAAGGGGTTGACGCCATGTGAGGTCCGAGGGGCAACACACCTAGTTCGCTAGTCACTTTGAACTCCGATGGTGAAGTTGAAGGTCGGTCATGGCTGAGGAAATAATTAGCTATTGATTTGCTACCAAAATACAGTTTCTTGTACTAAAATTATTACTTAACTGCAATAACCGCCTCTAAATAGTTGTAACGTTTCAACTCAATCTTAATGTCATATGAACACCTGTATAAAGATGTCACTTCGTCTAATTTCATCATTTTAATTTAAAAAAAAAAGTAACTTCTCTTTGTTGGAAAACTTTCCCAAGACCTTTTTTTTTCATTACACATTTTAATACATCTTTTCTAAATATGTGATAAATAAAATTTCAATTGTAGTATATAATACTTTCAAAATAATATTTAACAAGCTTTCATGTGTTGTTTCACATCCAAGTCTTAAATTGTTATTAAGGGAACAATAAAATGATCCATAAGACAAAGGAGTGAGTTATCATTAATTAGAACTTAAATTACAAGCATACAACAACATAAACTTCACAACTAGACATAAACACAATGACATCAACTGTCTTATGAAACATATTGCATGAACTCAGGGTCCAATTCCAACTCCACCATTGTCTCCGGACACAACACCACCTCCAAATCCACACTCCCACCATCCGCCCTCCCGGGAAACGCCGAAATCTTGCCATCAAACTTATTCGCACGTCCACTTCTGACCGCCACTGGTTTTCCCCACCCAAAATCATTATCAAACATAGGAAACCTCGGCGAACTGCCCATCGTTAACATGGTACCGTCGAAGTTCCCTAAAGGGAAACACCGTGGGTCCCGCTCCCAATTTTGTACAAAACGACGCACCATTGTGTCGTCATGGGATAACACGTTTTTGTTCAGCTGCTCTGCGCACCACCGAAGATCGTGTGATAATACATCTTCGGTGGTTGCGTATGTGGGAACGCTTTGAATAGCGTTCCCGAAGTAAAGTGTTTCTAGCTTCGGTTCCAGCCTATGCCGGCAATTTACCGCCATCCTAAACGTTGTCGTTTTAAAGTTCGGGAACTTTCTAGCACGTGTCACTGCCCGCCAGAGCAACGCGCAAAGCGACTGGAAAGAAGAAATTTCGGGTTCTGGTTCGGTCTTTCCAACGACAACATTTCGTAACCAATCACCTATCCTCGTCTGTTAGACACAATGTAATTAGTACAATAATATTAAAGGTAGCAATATCTAAATATAGGTAAAGTATATAATTTATGACCCCGCGGGCCTGTAAAAAAAATAAAAATCTAATCGTATATTATCAATATACAAAACGCATTTACATCTTTATTATTACCTTTTCGTCTGAGAGTTTAATCGGGTCATTACTTAGTTTCCCCATTACTTCAACCGCGTTAATTTCTCCATTAACCGAACAATTTAATATTTTTCGGTTATTAACCGCGTCTTTCAATTTCAAAATCGATTCTCTACTAAAGCTAAAAATCCTCTCGGTCAACGGTGCATACTCGTCAAAAGTCACTTTCGGGACCGAAACCGAAAGTATCTCAGACGATATCAAAACCGATTCACGAGTAAAACTAGGCGGTTTCGAAATATTTTTCACTCCTCTACAAACCTCAGAGAACATATTAATAAAATTCCACAAGGACGTTCCATCCGCAACGGCGTGATTAACGGAAAACCCGATAAACACGCCGTCGCAAAGGTCCGTCACTTGAACGGACAAAAGCGGATTAAAATGTCCGTTATAGCTAACCATTCCGTCAAAGGCGAAAAACCCCTTGACGCAATCGGGGACATGAATTGCGGAATTGATGTCGGTAACAGTGATATGAGTGGCTTCGGCGTGGACGAATTGCCCGCCCGCGTCGTTACATGTTATATAGACGTAGCCGTTAGCGTCGGTTATAAGACGACCCGCGAGCGGTGGGAAATGGGTGAGAACGGTCGAAAGACCTTCTTGGAGAAGGTAAATAAGTTCGGGAATGGACAGTGGAGGTCGGAGGAACAAATTGCCTTTCTGGATGTAGTGGCAAGAGAGCATGGGGAGGTCGGAAACCGAGAGTTTGAGGTCGGGGAGGGTCGATTTGGTCGCCGGAAAGACGGTTGATTTTGAAATAATCTGAGACATTGTTGTTTCACAAGGCATGTTTTTTTGTGTTTATGAATATAAGCAACGCAGAGCTGAATCTCAGTGTGTTTTTTTCTTTTTTTTTTTCGGTTATGGGAGTGTGAGGATATTGTGAGGAGGTGGAAGGGGTATAAATAGGGTGGGTGGGTTCATGAACTTAACGGTGCTGCTGTTGGCGCCATTAACAAACTTGATTCTAGTTGAGAGTTGACTATATATATATATTTTTTTTCAATATATATTTGTTGTAGCTATGGAAGAAAATAATAGGAACAAAAAAATAAGCCGAAGACTAAAATCCGACTGGCTGTCACGTGTCCAGTATAACTTTTCTTTCAATTATTGGAATAATTTCCTTAAGCCAAAATTTTGATGTCAAGAATTTTAAATATCTAAAACTGAATATAAAATATTTGATGTATTAAACTTGATGAAAAGGATCTCCAAGAAATTTTAAATATGAAATATCGCTATAATAAAGAACGGGTTTTCTTGTGGCTCTTGATTTGGCCCAAGATAGCAAGACATCTTTAAGGAGTGGAGATGTGGTCCGATTTTAGTTTGGATGGCATTTTCTTATTGTGTTTTTTTAGTTTGTTTGTTTGTTCCGGTTCTCAACATCTTGTTGGTTTGGTTTGTAATCTTAGTTCGTTGTTAGTAATCAAAGCGGTGTTTTTTTTATGAAAAAAAGGTTATCTTCAAGATATTTGGTGTAAATTTAGCGCATACCAGAATACATGTTTGTTTGGAATAGTTGGGTTCCAACGAAAGTAGGAACGGTTGTTTGGAGGGCTGTTTTAGATCGACACCGATCCAGGCCGCGTTGGCGAGGAGGAATATAAATGTGTCTGTTCTGCTCTACTATTTTGTGTGGAGGCTGATGAAACAAACGAACACTGCGTTTCATGTGGGCTGGCACAAGAACTCTGGCAGGTAATTGCAACATGATGTAAGATTATGAGTATTTACGCGTTCAGTATTCGGGATGTTGTTGATCAATATAAATACTCAAATTCACAAAAAGGAAGGCAAAGGCATTCTATGCAATTACGTTGATTGCAATATTGGCTCTGTGGAAAGCGAGAAATGCGTTGGTGTTCGAAGAAAAACCGGCTCTAGTGGTCAATTTAGTGGAAAGATTTAAAGTGTTGGGGTTTTTTGGATTCGGAATAGATCAAGGTCGACATCGGTTTCATGGGAGGTTTGGAAAAGTTTTATCCTATGACTATGTCTCTTTGTTTTTTATGGTGTTTTTTTTTGTTAGTTAGTTTGTTTGTACTTGTTGCTGCTCTGGAAGGGTAGTAGCTCGCTATTCCCTTTGTTGATTTCCTCTTAATAAAATTATTGTTCATTGGTAAAAATAAAAATAAAATATTAGCGGATACCAGATATGTAGCCATATATTCAGTTTTTTTTATTATTATAGAGTAATAACTATTACGCTACAACAAAGTATCTATAAAATGATAATAATTATTCTACATTTTACAAACAACCGAATTATATTATCATTATTCTCTTGTATCCGGTTGTAGCGATTATTTTTATAAAAGTAATTATGAAAATGCCATCTCTTCTCTTTTTTTTCGATTGATATGCCTTGCTTAGCATGAAAAAATTATTAATTTGTATTTTGAACCAAACTCGAACTATTATGGTATTTATAAGCAAAATGATTTACTCTATATGTTACAGAAAAAGCTCTTTGTATTGATCATATATATATATATATATAATCAAATCTATTCATATAAATCTTCTTTGGAATATAAACTACATTATAAAATTTCCTTGAATAAATGGAAGATTTGAAGTGATTTAAGAGAGTCAAATATTTGATTTGGTTTGAAACCTTTGTGTGATCCGATGTTCCAAGAAGGTTGGTGATAAAAAATAAAATGGACAAAAATAGATTTGTTGCGAACAAGGAAGGCAAGACCAACACTGTGCGGCGGTTAACTATGGCACACACACCTAAATGATCCGAAGCACCAAAACCAAGAGGTTTATGAGTCAAAAGAGTTGACCACTTGTGTTTCAACTTTAAGAAACTATATGTGGTATGATTGTATTATGATATAAGGGTATGTTTGGCTATAATAATGGAACTAAGGGGGAATAAAATTAGAGAAAGAATGTAATAAACAAGGGAATGAAATAAATCATTATCATTTATTTGTCTTTGTTGGTTAACCTATAAGAATAAAATGAATTATTAGTTAATGTTGTTTGGTTTCCATAAAATTTGTAGAAATGAAATAGAAATAATAAAAACACTCTTATCTCAAAGCAAATATTTTTACCAAAAAAAAAAACTAAACTAAACTGCAATGGCAAGGGTGGAGGTGGTAGTTCCGGCGACGAAAATGATGTTGACGACAGTTGCGGTAGTGCTAGCCAGGCGGCAAGGCGGTGGTTGTGGCGGTGGTGGTCAAGCGATGGTAGCATTGGTAGTGATGACGATGGTAGGGTGGCAACGACGGTGGTGGAGGCCAGGTGCGGTGGTTAGGCAACGATAGTGGTGGCGGCGGTGATGGTCAAACGGCGACGGGGGCAATGGTTGCGGTGACAATGGTTGGGGTGGTTACGATGACAATGGTGGCGGAGGCGGTAGCGCTTGTGGTAAGATGGTGGTGGTGGCGGCAGCGACGACGACGGTGGTGGTGGAGACGACGATGGTGGTGGTGGTGGTTAGGTGGTGGTGGTGGTTGTTGTTGTTAGGTGGTGGTGATGTTGAGAAAGTAGGGTGAAAGATGAATGAAATAAAAAAAAGGGGTGGAAATGAATGGTTTTGATGGATCCATGTAGGGATGGGCTCGGTATCGTACCGGTACCGAAAATAACGATCCTGAAAGGGGGTGGAAAGGAATGGTTTTGATGGATCCATGTAGGGATGGTTTTAAGAGTCGGGTAACCAGGTTTCAATGGTCCAACCCTTATCTTGCTCACCCCTACCGGCAATGTTGTAAAAGTAGGTCTACAAGGCCGAGTACTCTCCGAGTACTCGCTACAAGGTATGGTGCCGATGGATGTTTCTTTAACTCCGCCTAGTTACTAAAAATTGGTCAAAGGTGGTCAGCATTAGCCTGAACCACATCTAGTCGGTTAACTTGGGTCTATTTTGACTTAAAAAATACAACATAATTCGTATTTCTATAATATTAAAGAACAAATATCATTATTTTTAATTAATGATTAACAGTTTTTAGAATAATTTAGTGTTTAAAAATATATTTCTTTTATTTATTTTGATAATCATTTATTTTGCTATAAATATTAGTAAACTTATGATATTTAAATATATATATATATATATATATATATATATATTACCCAAAATCTAATTTTCTTTATATTTATCATGTCCGAGTACTCCCTCCAAGGTGGTTGGCCGCCTAGGGACCGCCTATCGACTTTTGCAACATTGCCTACCGGTACCGTACCGTACCAATCCCGAAATTCAAAACTTTGGTACCTATCCGGTACCGACGATACCAAATCGATACCGATTTCAGTACCGGTATCGAATTTGCTCATCCCTAATTCCATGTGTAATGGATGATTCTGTCACACCCCCATCTCGGGCCTGGGCGTGCGACCAACAGTTGATACCGTTTTTGTAATTAAATCTGAGTTGCGGGTTTAAGTGTGGAAATTATACTTGCGTGCATTAAAATATTATATTTACATAGTCAAAACACGGGATTATAAAATACCCGTTTAATGTTTACAAAATGTTACTTGTTTATCTAAACCATCATTTACACATTTTAATGTTTAACAAAAAGATTTGAGCCATCAGATTATCTACTACCACTTCGATTCTTCAAGCGGCTAATCTTCGTTACCTGTAAAATGTTTAAAAAATACGTTAGCAACACATGCTGGTGAATAAGCTGACGCATAAAATACTTTCTTTTACTTGATTACCCCTCGAGACATAACTTAGGTCCGGTCCATCGTGGCTTAGAAATAATCAAGTTATAAAACAAAACACAATTATAAACTTAAGTTCTACACAAACCACTCAACAAACACCGCAGCATTCGACATTACTTAGGTACCATCAGTAACACATGATCACCCTCACTCGGACATAACTTAGGTCCAACCCATCGTGGCGGAGGCTCATGACCAGGTGTGGCGCGGTGTGCCCACCGAGTTTTTACCACTGATGTATATAAAAATATACATCTTTTTAGCATCAAATAATCTCTAAAACTGCAACTTCTATCATATAATATAGTTAAAATAACTACTTATCATGTTAAAATGTATTTTCAGGTGAATCCAAGCCTCAAACGAAGAAATGAATGAAAAGCCAAAGAAAAACCAAAGAAAACAGCAAAACATGGGGTTTTGCTTTTGGAAACACGAGGTTATGCTTTCAGGAAACACGGGGCCGTGCTTTTGGAAGCACGAGGCCGTGCTCACCTTTCAGAAACGACAAAAAGAATTAGCACATGTCACTAAAAAGCACGGGGCGTGCCTCAGGAAGCACGGGGCCGTGCTTACCTTCCAGAAACGACAAAAAGAATTAGCACATGTCACTAAAAAGCACGGGGCCGTGTCTCTCAACCACGGGGCCGTGGCCACGTCACAGAAAAGACAAAACAAATCTGGCACATGACTTAAAAATGCACGGGGGCGTGCTCATCAAGCACGGGGCCGTGCCTCACTATCCAGATTGCCTATAAATAGTGGCTCATGTTGCACTCATTTGATGTGCCTTGAAAAGAGTTCTATCCGGTTTTCACTTAAAAAAAACACACACTAACACTCACATAGAAGATTTAGTGAAGAGTTTGAAGGCTTGGAGGTCATCACCATCAACCATCATCATCATCCATCATCATCATCATTAAGAAGGAAGATTCATCTACATTTGGTTAGATTGTTCCAAGTTTAATCATGTATTTGTTATTATCATTCATCTTAATGTTTATCATCATGCTCATTATGAGCTAAACTCCTTTTACCATCTAAAATATATGAAGAATCTTTTTTTTACTTGATAATTATATAAAATATGTGGTGTAGTCTAGTAAAGTACATGTTATATTACAATTATCTTTTGATGAGAAATGTTTCACCATCTTAAATCACTAATTCAAAGTTGGTGGTTGTCAATTCTATTGGCAATCGTTCATGATCGATTCATGTTCTTGAAAGATAGAAATACTTTGATACATTATCGAAACACGGATCCTTATATTGTACTTAGAAATGATGAGATACAAGTTATGATGTATTTCTCTAAGTCTTGATAATCCGAAAATGGCTTTGCTTAAGATATCATGCTAGTTAAAGAAATCATATGTTAATGGAATGTGTAATTATAACCTACATAAATCAACCAAGGGGAGGTTGTGTGACTAAACTACAACCACCCGAAGTTGTTAGAATTGGTATTTGAGAAATCGAAGTCAATCCTAATCTTTCTACTTTACGAAACTACTTGCCAACTTAAATTGACATCATTGAGATGGCATGACATTAGGAAAGGGTGGACTTTAAAATGCGCATGCCATCTCCTTAGTGCCAAAGATGCTCACTTAAGGTTTAAGGAGCTATCTATCATATATTATTATGGCAAGTTTACCACATGTTCAAATATTATTTATCAATGCTAAAATAAAGTGGATTCTTGATCTTAGATGGTAACCTTTGCATAATTGAACAACTCGTTTAGAATCTCTTTTCTTGGTCACCTATATATATTATATATATAAGTATTTATATTTTTTAAGAAGTTTGAAGAAAATTAACCCCAAAATGATTAAAACCTCCGATTAAAGTAAAACAACGATTTATCATTAGAAACATTTGTGTCCACGGATCGATACTTGGTTCTTACCAATACTATTCTACATATACGATAGGTACACTTGCCTATTTTGTGTGTGTTTAGTCTTTGTAGAAATCACTTTTATAAATTTAAAACACGATCATGTGCAAAAGCAAATCATCCAACCTCTTATATTTTAAGACGCACGCGCACACACATCAACCACATATGTAAGGATCCAAACAAACGTACACAACAGCCTGAGGGTTAGCAATTACTTTTGTTTATAACGTTTTAGAGATAGTAATCTCACATAATTTCATTTATTTGGCTCGATTAAACAAGTTTATAAAGTTGGGCGTATTCACCTTTCTTTGAAAAGATCAGGTTCAATACACTGGCTGGTTCTTCCTTGGTATCTCGGACCTATAGTACGAGTATAACCTTTTATTAATACCAGATCTTTAATCCGGCTTAAGACCTCTAATCTTTTTTTTTGTATAATCTTTACCTCGATTATATTTTCTTTTAAACCTTTAGTTTAAGTATTCTTTCTTTCTTTTATAAGTTAAAAATATTTAATTTAATTTATTTACTTTTCTTAAACACTACGTTTCTTCTTCTATAAGAAACGTATACTTTACTTATTTATTATTTAAGAATCTTAATAATAAACTTAAATAATATTTATAACAAAGAATCACATATTTCAATCTCATTCTTTTACACTTCCTTGATATGTTTTCTTTTGTTTATTTTCGAGATATCAAGTATACCCTTGACTTAGGGTTTTAAGCCTTTATTATTTTATTATCTTTTATTCGGCTATTATGCCTACCTTGCTTTGCTTATAAAACCCTAGTAACTAAAGCAGCACTTCGACGCCTCTTTGTTTTCTCGAACTTTTTGATCAACACCTCTTTGGCACGCAAATCGAATCACGCAAATCTTCAAAACTCGTCTGCATGCTTATCGAGGCGGGTCGTCAAGTCGTCTTGGGATGGCTCGGCCTTTAATAAAATGTTGTCGATGGGCGGCACACACTTCGAGATAACTTCGGTTTTGGGCTCGGAAATCGAGGAGAATTGGCACATACTTCGAGGTAGAGAGAAATTGTATTTTAGAGAGAGAAAGATGTATGAAAGTTGGTGTGAGAAGTGAGAGGGCCGAAGGCCTCTATTTATAGGCTAATCTAGGGACCCATCGCGATACGCGATTGTCCCTTGATCATGCCGTTGCGTGTTGCGACGTAGGTGTGGTGAGTCACACATAGGTTTGCCACGTGGCGGACGCTTTGCCACGTGGCGAACTCAGTGCCGTCTGTCAGACCACGTAATCGCGATACGCAATGATGTTGGTTTTTTGGTCCGTTGCATATCGCCCACTGCCCGTTTATTGGGTTTTGAAAACATGCCCATCACGATACGTGATGGGCTTCCTTATGATCTGTCGCGTATCGCGACGAGACAGGAAAACAAAATTTTACTTTTTGGTCCTTAAACTTTGGAAACTTGGTAATTTAGATCCGATATTTTCATGATGTTACATATTTCATTACATTGAGCAACCAAACACCATTTTTTTCATTCCCAAACAATGAATCATTTCATTCCCCTTGTGATTACTGCATACCAAACGTTACCTAAAGGATTAAAGCCTCTATATATTAGAAAATCTTATTTTAAATAAACTAAAATACCACTTTCATTTTAGAGAAATAGGGGAGGGGGGGGGGGGGGGGCTTTAAACCGTGTATGTTGAGAAAAGATTTGTGAATATTTGATTTGCGCATGAGTTGAGTTTTTTATCGTTTTTGTTCAATCACAAATCTGTTCATGCACATGATAAATTTCACGCTAGATGAGTTTTTTTTTTGTGATATTTCAAATGAGTTGCTAAAACTACTGAGATTTCGTTTTAGTTTAAGGAGTTATCATTGTTCATAAAATAGTCTCTAAATTTATAGTTCATAAAATAGTTGGTAACCCTCATGGTTCTAAAATGTACCGGTTGACGCGTTTAGTTTATAAAAGTACATTAATTATCAGTTCTTAATTACTATGTACCGACTTAACTAATTTACTTTTATGAACTGTAAAAGTTAAGCTGACATGTTACATTTAAAGAACATGAGGTGTACCTATCACTCCAAACACTCTATATTCTATGTCATGTAAGTGTCACAAGATCATCTTGGTTCATCTATAAACCATGAAAATACTTATCGTTCAGACGTTCACCACTAAACCTTTTAAATTTTAAAGAATTATTGTAGGGTATACAACTTGTAAGAATAATATATAATAATATATATTTATATATGGCCATTATAATCATTTATATTATAATAGATCAAAATATTAAATATACCTTATTATATATTAGTTTGTTAATTGTTGATGCGCCATATTACCTATAATTAACTAATAAAGGGTTTTCCCTTGGGTGTATATATAGAGAGATAAATATTAACATCATAACCTAATCACACACACATAACAATTTTGTGTGCCTCCTCTCTCATAAAACCGGGGTTTCTCTCAAGAACCCTAACACCATCCTTAACTATGCATCCTAAAGGGGAACTCGATCAACCTGACAACTACGTCGTCTACATCCTTCTCCAATGCGGTTAGTGCCCTCCATGCTATAACAGGTACACATTTAATTATATGTTTAATATTTATCATGTTTTCTATTACTTACATGAAGAACTGATCAACATGTGGTATCAGAGCGATGTTGTTTAATCGGTTTTATATGGTTTTCCATTAAATCTGGATTTAAACCGGAAGACTTGAATCTAAAATCTTGATAAAGCTAATTAAAATTTTTTTTATGCTTGTACTCATTGAAATCGGTTTATAAATAAATTGTTTAAATCTTTTAGAACCCGATTTCACATTAAAAACCTGTTAAAAATTTATGGTTTTTCGGTGATGTTCTTCGTGCTCATCATGGGTTTTTCGAAAATAATGTATATTTTGGTTAAAATTTAGATTATGATTGTGTTTTTTCCTAAAATAATTGAAAAACAAATCTCAAAGATTTTTTGAAATCTGAATAATTATTAAGAATATAAATTTCAATTAAACAAATCTTGGAGATAAAATTAATCTCTAACAATTTGAACCAAAATATTATTACCTTAAATAATTTTTGGATTTTAATGCTTACCAAAATCTCGGTCAATCTGAAATTTCATCAAAACCTAAATCTAATTAAAACCGAGATCCCATTAAAAACCGAAAATATTAAAAACCGAAAACCCAATAAAACTGAGAACTCATTACTAGAATCGAGAACTCATTACAAAACCGAAAACCAAAACTCTTTTAATCCAAACAGGTTATTATTAACTAATTAAATGTTTTGTAAATACTTAAAACTTAAAAAAAAAAACCTTTTACAAAACATAAAAGCTTTACTTGAATGAATTTTGATGTGTCACTTCTGCCCAAAGGTGATGTGTTACATATCTACTCCTCATTCAAGTCTAATTACAAAGCTTTGTTAATTTTGTCTACATGATTTAAATGTCTCATTTCTGCCCAAAGGTGATGTGTTGTTACATTTATATTCAGCAAAGTTAACTAGTTCATAATTAAAATAATTGTCTCACTTCTGCACAAAGGTGATATGCTACAATTGTTTTACACACATATACTTAAATAAATTTTAATTCTGCCCAAAGGTGATTTATTTTTTGTTTAAGTAGAACTTTTAATTATAGTCTATTAGTTTGATGTTAATAATAGACATATCACATCTTCAATAAAATATAATGATCCTCACATTAATGATCCTTCATTAATCTAATGATCATAAATTTTAATATGTATTATTTTAGTATCCCATAACATTACTCACTATAATTTTCTCCTATAAATAATAATCTCATTCAAATCATCCACTCTAATCTCAAACCCAAATATGTTTTGCTTCATAAAGAGTTTCATTAACTTTTAGCTCTTCTCATTTTTTGATTATCCTCAAGAGATGACCATCTCGTTGCTCCTAATAATAGTAATAAGTAAGAAACCTGGAGCATGAAAAATGGGATGAGTCAAACATAATGTCTCTTATGATAATCAATAAACTCATGCTATCAAATAGAGTTATCCTAGATTTAGTTTTTCCTAAAACTAATATAATATCTATTAAATAATTAAAATAACTCATAAGATGCATGTGTTCATTGAAAATTCTATAAGGTTAAATGGCATTACCGAATACATCATAATGTACAGTACCATGACTCATAAAAATTAAGGGCTCAAACATGGATATAAGTACACTTTTCTTATGCATTACATACTAAAATTTTCTATTATTACAATTTGTTGCCTTAAAAATCAACTATAACACTCACAAGTACAAAAGGAAAAACGAGTATGTTGATTAGCAACACATGTAAAAGAAAAGAATATGGCAGTGGAACATAAGATGTTATTCAACTCGCTACCACTAAAACCTTAAAGAGAATAATTCTAATGTTCATTGACAAAATACAAGTATTACATCCAGCTTTAAGTTCTCTAAGGAGAAGTCTCATTATAAAAATATGTCATTATATTAGGCATAAGTAACAAGACTATCCATAATTCAAAGAATATCTGGCTAAAACAGTAGTCGTATATTAATGATATTTAAGTATTCTAATCCTAATATTCCAATTAATACATGATAGATTGAGTCTAGTTTTATAATTTTCTTTACTGATATCAACAAATAACTAACATGAGTGTTTGTGACAAAATTTAAATGTTAAAGCTATTATAACCATAAAAAAAACTGTCTTCTAATTATGCTTTATGATACCTTAAATATTCTAGAGATTAATCAGAGTTTAGTATCATACTTAAGCTACAATATGACAGTTATGAGGTTTGCATAGCCAACATAAAGTCACTCTTACCTTAAACTCTCAGATTATTTGTTATCAATATCTGGATTGAAACATTTTTAAAATAGAACTAAATGATATTATATACTTTCACAACTTTTGTTACCATGCAAATAAAAATTTAACAAAAGACAAATGAGACTTATAAAATTCATCCATTAAAACCAAATTTCATGTGAAATCATGACATGGTTGATGAGGGTGATTTTTCATCTAATCTCATTCTTAGTGATTTTAATCATGTGTTAGATGCCCTAAACATTACTTGGCATAAGGAATAATTATGGGTCCACCATAAGTTATATTTCACTGACATTCGTGGAACTTATTCAAACGGAATATTCAGACATAATTCTTTTATCATTTAAAAGGCTTTTACTTGTATCTAATCTGTCTTCTATGGTCCACGGTCTTAAAGAGATCCATTCATATATACTTAATAAGATTTCTTCTAAATATGTCCCTAAGTCTATTATGACATCTGGACGTTAATGAAATCAAATCAAGTCTAGCACATATATATAACAGATTCCCATGTCACGTACATCATTGAAACTTCTCTTGTATATTTCCTAGAGATATTAAAGATCAGTGGGAGCCTTAAGTGTCTCAATCATAACTTACAAGATTTGCAAGAGGTGGGGGAGTGAAAACTTATATTATCTCAATTACACATCTTGTACAAGACACTGCTCCATCACAACACTATTCTATCAAAACTTATCTCTTTAGAATTTACAATCTCTTACAAAAGTTTCATTGTTGCTTAAAGTGGGAAAATTCGGATTTCTTACTAAACTAATCATCAACAAGAGAAACTCCAACAATTTATATTATTAACTTGTTTCTCTGTTAAAATCTATTGGTTTATAAATATTGACCCTAAGCATGCTAATTTCCTAACGATTTCTAAGGTCAGTGGGAGCAGTAAAAGTCCTTATAATGACTTGGCAAAAGTACAAGAGGCAAGGGGAAGAGAGTTATTAAATTTTACTCCAAATTTAACTCCAATTACACATCTTGTACACCATATTGTACCAACTCTTACACACTTAGAATTCTGAAAATGATAGCAACCTAACCAAGAGCTAATTCATAAAACTGAAACTTCAAATAAACCAAATTATCAACTCAGGAGGTCATTTAGGTTTTAAAACCTACTAACTTTGATGATCATGTAAGCTCCCTAACTAAAGTTGAAATGGATGTTGGAAAGTTTAATGATCATTGTGACATCTGACCAATCCGACCCGACCCAGGTACCCGTTTTCGAATTCGATTCTTTTTATGATTTAAAATTTGATTATTAATCTTTGTAAATTTAACATTAAATAAATTATATATATATTTTTATATTACTTACTAATAATAATAATTCCTTTCCGCCGTCTCGCCCCTTTTTCTCTCTTTTCGCCATCTCGCCCCTTTTTCTCTCTTTTCGCCATCTCGCCCTTTTTCTCTCTTGTCGCCATCTCGCCCTTTTTCTCTCTTGTCGCCATCCCGCCCCTCTGCCTAACCCTTGAGCCTTGAACCCCTTTTTCTCTTAACTCTTTGCTTGTCCTTTGGTTCTTTCCGCCTAAGGATGTCTGCGCAGCTCCACGCGCCAGACTCCTTACAAGGAAGCCTGCGTGAAGACCAGCTGTTCCTGCGATACGTGAGGCGAACTGTTCCCGCGACGCGTTAAGGATTGTAGTTCTTCCCGCGACGCGCTAAGGATTTTAGTTCTTCCCGCGGCGCGCTAAGGATTGTAGTTCTTCCCGCGGCGCGCGAAGGATTGTTGTTCTTCCCGCGGCGCGCTAAGGATTGTTGTTCTTCCCGCGGCGCGCTAAGGATCGTTCTGTCTGCCTTCGCCCTCGCGCGCTCGAGCCTTCTCGCGCTAGACACTTAAGTCTTTTCCCCAGTTTAGGTCAGCCTGTATTCTTTTGAAATATCTTATCTTTTGTATGAGCACTGTAGGTCAGTTCCGACATCTGTCCGAAAAGCCACTTTCGGCGCAGCATGCGCACCAATCCTATTGGTTGACAGAAAAAGTGACTGGCATAATCTTTTGAAATCTTCTTTTGCATGTCTTGAACAGTGCTTTATCTGACACCTCCCATGCTTTGATCTGTAACCTGTCAGCTTTTCCACATCCCCTGCAGCTGCCGGCATATCTTTTAATATCTTTTGCTTTTGGTTTCTTGTGCTTTTTAATATCTTTTGCTTGATTTGATAGGATCTTTTCCCCTTTCAAGGGATTGTGTTCCCTTGGGTTTTCCTATAAATTAAGCTAATTTCTTGTTTATTAACACTACACACACTACACTTAAACACTCCCCAAAATCTCTCTCCCTTTGCTCTCTGCCGAAGTTCCTCAGCAACGCCACTCCTCTCTTTGCCTCCGTCTTCTCTTCTGTTATGCCCAGAATCTCGGTAAATATAAATAATATATTTTGTTTTAATTTGTTTAACTAACAAAAATCAATACTTACTGCATACATTCAAGACATAAAAACAAATCGTTAAACCAATAACCTCTTACTTATAGGTTAACTTGTGCTTGTTTAAAAATTTGGATTCTTGCATTATCTTTCAACGCACCATTTATAAGTGAGTAATCTCGTACTTAATCCCCTTTTATTTTTTAACGTTTTGGGATGTTCATGTGTTCGTACAACTTGAGTCTTAAACTTGTTTATGAAATTTATGTGCGCAAAACCCCATGTGTTATGGACGTTTACTTGGCTGTTTATTTGTATGTGTGAATCATTAACCGCTTTGTTCGGCCTATTCCGAAGTTTTCATGGATCCATTAGATGAACACGGGAGACCTATCGTTTATGGTTTTCTTGTTTTGTTTACACATGCACGTATGATTATTTGTTTTTGTGCTCGATTGGGAGCACGGATTGAACTATGAGCTATGATCTATTTAGGCTTGATCACAATCTGATTACACCCTATGTTAAACCCCAGTTAAGCACATGTTGCGCGCAGTGTTTATTATTATCTATTTATATCTATTAAACTTGATTTCTCACCGACACGCAAGTGTTGACGTTTTATTTTAACACATGTTCAGGTTTGCTGTAGCTGCTTTTGGGAATCTCAAGGACACGTAGGATGTTCTCTTTTTCTTTGGACCTAGATTAAAATGTAACAAGACAAATTATGTTATTTGAATATTTTAAGTTATGATATGATTTATGTTACTTTACGATTTGTGTTCTGCGCGTGCGCAATGAAAATGTATTTATTAAATATTGACACCCAAATAGTGTCACGAGTAATGAAACAATACGTGGCGCCCCGATGTATAATCCGCCATCGGTCGGGGTGTTACAGATTGGTATCAGAGCTCCGTGACTTTAGGATAGGTGGTTAGACGTAACGACCTAGAATACCTAAGAGTCCCTTCTCGCGCATGAGAAATATCTCATGTTTGCGCGCTAATTGCTAATTACTCGATATTTATAAAATATGCTTGCGCATACGCAGCACATGATTTCGTGTTTTATCCGCGATCTTTCGATTTTTATTATTAAATTTCAATTTATTTCTTTACTTACACATTCGTTTGTTGTTGGGATTTAGCATTGAAAATCCGAAAAGTCATGGTGATACATGAATAGTTGATTTTCAATCCCCATTAACTTTATGTTTTAAATTGAAGATTTGAAAAGTTATGGTGATACATGAATTGTCAATCTCCGATATTCATTTACTCGATATTTTAAATTGAGAATTCGGAAAGTCATGGTGATGCATGAATTGTCGATTTTCAATTCGAATTCATTACATGTATTAAGTTTGCATTTAAATTCATATTTTACTTCAGAATTTGATAGCATTTAACTCCGCGAAACAAGCTTTACGACGATATACTTTGCGCTAAAACGATTTCCCATACCAAGATATTAACAAAAACTAAAACTTTTATAGAATGCCTCCGCTATCAGCTCGTCGTCATCAGAGGAGAGAAGCCTTGCGCAGACGTATGCAGCGTCGTTCCCAGGAAATGGCCGCCGCAATAGCACAAGCCTTAAACCAAAATAATACCAACCCCTCCGGATACAATATTAAATCCTTTAATGCGGGTAACCCTCTGAAATTCACAGGGCTTGAAGGAGCCACCGTAATGCTCCAATGGCTCGAGAAAATTGAGAACACCTTCCTCCATACCCAATGCCCTCAAGACCGACGAACCTTATACGCCTCAAGTGTACTAGAATCAAGGGCGCTTACTTGGTGGAACGGAGTAGCTCACGCGCGTGGCGCAGAGGCTGCTTCTAGCATGCTCTGGGAGGAATTCAAGGAACTTTTGACTAGAGAATTCTGCCCTCCCAACGAAATAAAGCGCCTTGAGGAGGAATTTTGGAACTTGAAGCAGTACAGTGGCGAAGCGCGCGAGTACGCTACGCGCTTCCACGAACTAAGTTTGCTTGTCCCGCACCTAGTTACCCCTTCCCGCCGAGCCATCGAGAAGTTTCTTGGGGGTCTCCCCATGGAAATCAAGATTCTGTATGGGCCAGGAACCCAGCAACCCTCTCTGACGCCATCGAGTTGGCCGCTGTGCTCAGCGACAACCATGTCAGGGCAGGAACCCTGTTCCTGCGGGGAGCCGAGAAGACCAAACTCACCAAGATTGTCCCAGAACCAACAGAAACCAAGCCAGAACCCTCAAACCGTAACAACCTCAAGCGTAGGCGCAGACCCAATCATCAAACCTACGCGGTTACCAACCCGCTCGTTGTCCAGCAACCCGTCTACCAACCTCCAGTACACGCTCCTAACCCACTATCAACCTACCCAACACCCCCTGTAGTCCATAACTATGCCTTAGCCAATTCCGCACTCCCTGCCCCGTCAACTAAGAAACCTTACTCAGGAAACCAACCCTTTTGCCCAACCTGTAGACTTCACCATCCAACTCAAGTCCCGTGTCGACAATGTAACCGATGTGGCCGTACTGGTCACACTGCTGAGAACTGTAGAGTCATTCCCGCCAACCCAATCGCGCAAACACCACCAACTTACCCGCTAAACCCACAACCAACATACCCTAATCCACGACCCAGGTCGTGCTATAACTGCGGTGACCCCAGTCATTTCCGGAACGCGTGCCCGAGACTGCAAGTACAAATTACGCAAGCTAATCCGGTTAACCAAATTTCAAACCAAGTGACGCGCGGACGAGCTTTTAATATAACCGCGCACCAAGCGCAAGCAAATAATGACGTGGTTAATGGTACATTTTTACTTAACGGACAATATGCATCTATACTTTTTGATACTGGCGCCGATAGAAGTTTTATTTCTCGCGCATTTGAACAAAAACTTGCGCGACCACGAGTAAACTTAAACGAAAACTTTTCAGTTGAATTGGCTAATGGTGAAACTATTTTAATAAACTCCGTGATCAAAGATTGCACGCTTAACCTTAATGAACATGATTTTCTAATCGACCTCATTCCCATGCCTCTTGGAAGTTTTGATGTGATTATTGGAATGGACTGGCTCTCGCAAAATCGCGCCGAAGTAATCTGCGCCAAGAAATTGATTCGCATTCCTCGGGAAAATGGTCAAGATCTTCATATCTACGGCGAGAAACCATCTAACGGTCTTAAACTTATGTCATGCTCCGAAGCCCGAAGACTTTTGCGGAAGAAATGTGTCGCGTTCTTAGCTCATGTGGTCAAACCCGATGAAGGAAAGAAGAAACTTCATGAAATCCCCATCGTGCGTGACTTTCCTGAAGTCTTCCCCGATGATCTTTCTGGTTTACCTCCCGCTCGGGAAGTCGAGTTTCGTGTTGATCTTGTCCCTGGTGCATCCCCCGTAGCCAAATCTCCTTATCGACTTGCACCCGCTGAAATGCAAGAATTAGCAAGTCAACTTCAAGTGTTGACCGATAAAGGATTCATTCGCCCTAGCTCTTCGCCTTGGGGTGCTCCGGTGTTGTTCGTTAAAAAGAAAGACGGATCGTTTCGCATGTGTATCGATTACCGCGAGCTGAACAAGCTCACCATTAAGAACCGGTATCCCTTACCGCGTATTGACGACCTCTTTGATCAACTCCAAGGTGCCTCTTGTTTCTCCAAAATCGATCTCCGTTCTGGCTATCACCAGTTGCGTATCCGCGAAGAGGATATTCCCAAGACTGCCTTTCGAACCCGCTACGGTCATTTTGAATTCTTGGTCATGCCCTTCGGTTTAACCAACGCACCCGCTGTCTTCATGGACCTAATGAACCGGGTGTGTAGGCCTTTCTTGGACCAATTCGTGATCGTGTTTATCGATGACGTTCTGGTATATTCCAAAACCAAGGCCGAGCATGAACAACATCTTCAGTTGGTGTTGCAAAAGCTTCGAACCGAACAACTCTATGCCAAACTCTCCAAATGTGATTTTTGGTCTGATGAAGTACAGTTTCTTGGTCATGTTGTAAACAAGATGGGTATTCATGTCGACCCATCCAAAATTGAAGCAATCAAGAACCGGATTACACCGTCCACTCCTACCGAAATCCGTTCCTTTTTGGGCTTAGCTGGTTACTACCGGCGATTCATTTCGAACTTCTCAAAAATCGCCTTGCCTTTAACAGCATTAACGCACAAAGGCAAACCGTATATTTGGGGCTCGAAGCAAGAAGAAGCCTTCCAAACGCTCAAGCGAAAGTTGTGCGAAGCTCCTGTTCTAGCGTTACCTGAGGGTACTGACGACTTTGTCGATTATTGTGATGCCTCCAACCAAGGTCTCGGTTGTGTACTTATGCAACGAGGCAAGGTTATCGCTTACGCGTCTAGGCAACTCAAAATTCATGAAAAGAATTATACGACTCACGACCTCGAACTTGGTGCAGTTGTATTTGCCTTAAAAATCTGGAGACACTACCTCTATGGGACTAAGTGTATCATTTACACAGACCATAAAAGCCTTCAGCACATTTTTGATCAAAAGGAACTTAACATGAGACAACGCCGATGGAACGAACTCATCAGCGATTACGATTGTGAGATCCGATATCACCCTGGAAAGGCTAATGTGGTAGCCGATGCGCTCAGCCGCAAACCCAGTCAACTCAACTGTATCTTGCCGCGCACGCAGCTTCATTTTGCGCCGATCCAAAACGATCTTGAATCGCGCATTCGCGACGCGCAGCGCGCATCGATCAGCAAAGGCAACCTACGCGCCGAGTTAGCGTGTGGTGCAGAAGCGCATCTAGTCCCTAACCTGAATGGAATTCTCTGTTATCTCAATCGCATCTGGATCCCCAATGATGAGAATCTTCGCTCTGTCATACTGAGTGAAGCGCACAAAACTCGGTATTCCGTTCATCCTGGTGCTGACAAAATGTACAAAGATTTGCGCCTTTCTTTTTGGTGGCCTGGTATGAAAAAGGATATTGCTGTGTTCGTAGCTAAATGCCTAACTTGTTCTAAGGTAAAAGCTGAACATCAACGCCCATCTGGTTTGCTCGAACAACCTGAGATTCCTATGTGGAAATGGGAAAGTATAGCAATGGACTTTATCACCAAGTTACCCTTGACTGCAAGCAAACATGATAGCATTTGGGTAATAGTGGATCGATTGACCAAGTCTGCCCACTTTCTGCCCATTCGTGAAACCTACCGTGTTGAACAACTTGCGCATCTATATGTCAAGGAAATTGTCTGCCGTCATGGTACTCCCTTGAGCATCATATCCGATCGCGATGGCCGTTTTATATCTCGCTTTTGGAAATCTCTCCAAACTGCGTTAGGAACTCGTTTGGACATGAGTACTGCATATCATCCTCAGACTGACGGACAGTCTGAGCGAACCATCCAAACCTTTGAGGATATGCTTCGATCTTGTGTTCTTGATTTTGGAGGCAACTGGGATTCACACCTACCTCTGATCGAGTTCTCTTATAATAACAGCTATCATTCCAGCATCGGTATGGCCCCATTTGAAGCACTTTACGGTCGAAAGTGTCGCTCGCCGATTTGTTGGAACGAAGTGGGTGAATTTCAAATCACAGGACCCGAACTAGTTCAAGAGACAACCGATAAAATCGCCAAGATCCGTGATCATCTGCTGACTGCCAGAAGCCGACAGAAGAGTTACGCAGATCGCAGGCGGAAGCCTCTCGAATTTCTAGTTGGTGATCTTGTTCTCCTCAAAGTGTCGCCCTGGAAGGGTGTTGTCCGCTTTGGGAAGAAAGGTAAGCTTGCACCTCGTTATGTTGGTCCGTTCAAGATTCTTGCGAGGGTGGGAAAAGTTGCCTACAAGCTGGACCTGCCGCCCGCGCTCAGCAATGTGCATCCGACGTTCCATGTATCCAATCTCAAGAAATGTTTAGCTGACGAGAACCTCCACATACCACTTGATGAAGTTCAAGTTGATGAGTCTATGCATTTCGTTGAGAAGCCTGTTGAGATTATGGATCGCGAGGTGAAGCAAACCAAGCGCAGTCGCATCCCTATTGTCAAAGTTCGTTGGCAGTCCAAGCGCGGAGCCGAGTTCACTTGGGAAAGGGAAGATCAGTTGAAGATCAAGTACCCGCACCTTTTCTCTGCGCAACCTACTTTGAGATAAATTTCGGGACGAAATTTCTTAAAGTAGGGGAGACTGTGACATCTGCCCAATCCGACCCGACCCAGGTACCCGTTTTCGAATCCGATTCTTTTTATGATTTAAAATTTGATTATTAATCTTTGTAAATTTAACATTAAATAAATTATATATATATTTTTATATTACTTACTAATAATAATAATTCCTTTCCGCCGTCTCGCCCCTTTTTCTCTCTTTTCGCCATCTCGCCCCTTTTTCTCTCTTTTCGCCATCCCGCCCCTCTGCCTAACCCTTGAGCCTTGAACCCCTTTTTCTCTTAACTCTTTGCTTGTCCTTTGGTTCTTCCCGCCTAAGGATGTCTGCACAGCTCCACGCGCCAGACTCCTTACAAAGAAGCCTGCGTGAAGACCAGCTGTTCCTGCGATACGTGAGGCGAACTGTTCCCGCGACGCGTTAAGGATTGTAGTTCTTCCCGCGACGCGTTAAGGATTTTAGTTCTTCCCGCGGCGCGCTAAGGATTGTAGTTCTTCCCGCGGCGCGCTAAGGATTGTTGTTCTTCCCGCGGCGCGCTAAGGATTGTTGTTCTTCCCGCGGCGCGCTAAGGATCGTTCTGTCTGCCTTCGCCCTCGCGCGCTCGAGCCTTCTCGCGCTAGACACTTAAGTCTTTTCTCCAGTTTAGGTCAGCCTGAATTCTTTTGAAATATCTTATCTTTTGTATGAGCACTGTAGGTCAGTTCCGACATCTGTCCGAAAAGCCACTTTCGGCGCAGCATGCGCACCAATCCTATTGGTTGACAGAAAAAGTGACTGGCATAATCTTTTGAAATCTTCTTTTGCATGTCTTGAACAGTGCTTTATCTGACACCTCCCATGCTTTGATCTGTAACCTGTCAGCTTTTCCCCATCCCCTGCAGCTGCCGGCATATCTTTTAATATCTTTTGCTTTTGGTTTCTTGTGCTTTTTAATATCTTTTGCTTGATTTGATAGGATCTTTTCCCCTTTCAAGGGATTGTGTTCCCTTGGGTTTTCCTATAAATTAAGCTAATTTCTTGTTTATTAACACTACACACACTACACTTAAACACTCCCCAAAATCTCTCTCCCTTTGCTCTCTGCCGAAGTTCCTCAGCAACGCCACTCCTCTCTTTGCCTCCGTCTTCTCTTCTGTTCTGCCCAGAATCTCGGTAAATATAAATATATATATTTTGTTTTAATTTGTTTAACTAACAAAAATCGATACTTACTGCATACATTCAAGACATAAAAACAAATCGTTAAACCAATAACCTCTTACTTATAGGTTAACTTGTGCTTGTTTAAAAATTTGGATTCTTGCATTATCTTTCAACGCACCGTTTACAAGTGAGTAATCTCGTACTTAATCCCCTTTTATTTTTTAACGTTTTGTGATGTTCATGTGTTCGTACAACTTGAGTCTTAAACTTGTTTATGAAATTTATGTGCGCAAAACCCCATGTGTTATGGACGTTTACTTGGCTGTTTATTTGTATGTGTGAATCATTAACCGCTTTGTTCGGCCTATTCCGAAGTTTTCATGGATCCATTAGATGAACACGGGAGACCTATCGTTTACGGTTTTCTTGTTTTGTTTACACATGCACGTATGATTATTTGTTTTTGTGCTCGATTGGGAGCACGGATTGAACTATGAGCTATGATCTATTTAGGCTTGATCACAATCTGATTACACCCTATGTTAAACCCTAGTTAAGCACATGTTGCGCGCAGTGTTTATTATTATCTATTTATATCTATTAAACTTGATTTCTCACCGACACGCAAGTGTTGACGTTTTATTTTAACACATGTTCAGGTTTGCTGTAGCTGCTTTTGGGAATCTCAAGGACACGTAGGATGTTTTCTTTTTCTTTGGACCTAGATTAAAATGTAACGAGACAAATTATGTTATTTGAATATTTTAAGTTATGATATGATTTATGTTACTTTACGATTTGTGTTCTGCGCGTGCGCAATGAAAATGTATTTATTAAATATTGACACCCAAATAGTGTCACGAGTAATGAAACAATACGTGGCGCCCCGATGTATAATCCGCCATCGGTCGGGGTGTTACAATCATACCCCTTCTAATTAAACCATTAAATCAATCAATATTCTAAATGGAATAAAGCTATTATTAGCAAATTAAACTAAAATCCATAAGTCAGAATAACGTTTAAGATTTTGTTGAAACACCTAAGGGTGTTCATAACTAAATTAAATCCTAACACAAACGTTAAGACACAAAGAAGCATGATTGATTTTTAAAGGTTATATTTAAGGAGAAATCAACTATGAAAGAATCTTCTTACCTATATTACAAAAGATTTCTTTAAGTATCATTATTGTTCTAGTAGCTTATAATAGTTAAGAGCTACATTATATGAACATTAAAACAAACTTTCCCTAAAAATTGACTTACATATTTATATGTTCATAACACAACCTAAAAGTTATAAACTGAAGGTTAAAGAACATTTAGTCTATAAGTCAATAAAATCCATATATGGGTTAAAGCAAACATCAAAATGTGATGAAATCTTTATACAATTATTTTCATAAAAAACCTAGTGAATTAATGTACCTACCTCAAGATGAGTGGAAGCAACTAAAAACAAACTTGTCCTTATATAGATGACATTCTTCTGACAAGTATATGTTACATAAGTCAAAGCATTGTTCGTACATACTTTTATGTGATAGATCTCATAGATATCCTTTACATAATAGATATCATAACATTCTGAGATAGACCCAAATGGACGTTAGTTTTGTTCTATAATTTTTATCTTAAATGGGTCCTTATACATGTAACAAACAATATTGCTCTATTTAAAGGATAATAGGATAATTGAGATATTACTTTATGCTTCATTAAGTAGAAGCCTTATATAGCTTCAAGTCTATACTCGTTCAGATATCACTCAAAATTGCAACACACTAGATATGTCTAGATTAATGTGAAACATCTAAAAAGAGTATTAAAATATCTTTAAAAGAAACGAAAGACTATAATTTAAAAGAAAAAGTGAGATTTCAAATCGGTAGATTACTCTAAACTTTGTCCTATTCAGAGATAAGAAAATGTAATTTTCGGGATATATTCTTATGTCAGAAGATAAATTTATCTCATGGAGGAGTCATAATGAACTGATAACAACAACCTAAGTCATAACGACATAATATGTTGATTAATTACAATGTTGTTGAATATTTATTAGTGAACTCAGAAGTTTTATTAAACTCTAGATAAATTATATATTGAAGACTAATTGTGATAAACTCAGCTACCATATTTTCTCAAACAGTAACAGTTTGAGAGGTGCTGCATTAAATTTTAATATGAAATTAATTATTCGTTTATGAACGAATTGAGGAACCTAAATTTTCATATTGAATACATTCATGATATGCTTAAGGATCCGATAACTAAAAGTCTCGCCCATAAATATTATGAAAGCGCTTATAATAATGACGGGTTATTGATGACTATGTGCAACTGCATATCAAACTATGAAATTAACTATTAAATTTTCTCATCCGTTTTGATTTGTATGTCTCTTAATATGTTCTGCATGCATAATGACATATAGACAATTATTATACAAATCAAATGTTTGAAGGGCTTTACTTGAAAATTTTGATCATAACTACTTAGGTTTTAAATAATGATTGCGGTATGATTAATGGGGGTCTTGAGCTGATGTTCAATTCAATGACTGTATTTCTCTGCTCCAGTTTAAGTTTAAAGCTAAAATGAGTGTTAACTCCTGATCAGGCTTATCTAATACTCATAATAAATGATTACTCGGCCAAGTGGGAGAATGTAAGAATAATATATATTTATATATGGCCATTATAATCATTTATATTATAATAGATCAAAGTATTAAATATACCTTATTATATATTAGTTTGGTAATTGTTGATGGGCCATATTACCTATAATTAACTAATAAAGGGTTTCCCCTTGAGTGTATATATAGAGAGACAAATATTAACATCATAACCTAATCACACACACATAACAATTTTGTGTGCCTCATCTCTCATAAAACCGGGTATCTCTCAAGAACCCTAACACCATCCTTAACTATGCATCCTAAAGGGGAACTCGATCAACCTGAAAACTATGTCGTCTACATCCTTCTTCGATGCGGTTAGTGCTCTTCATGCTATAACAGGTACACATTTAATTATAGGTTTAATATTTATCATATTTTCTATTACTTAGATGAAAAACTGATCAACACAACTTCTATGCAAATGTAATATAATAAAGAAGGATTGTTAGTTTTTGTTTAATAAATGAGATTAGAAAAAGAAATCAAGGAAGATATGGTTTGGGTCGAAAGTTCGGATCTGGATCTTCATTGGACTACTCATTGGCGCGTGTCTTTGTCAATTTGTCACCCTAATTCGAACCACCATATAATCCAAACTCTTCCCCGTAAACTCAAAACAAAAAAGCACGTGTATTCATATTGACAATTTGACATAAATAATGTTTAAACTACTTATTATGAACATCTATTTTCTTACTAATCTTTTACTTCAATAGAAAGTTTTATGAAAAATCAAAATTTAAACTATAACTAAACTACTTATTATGAACATCTATTTTCTTACTAATGGTTTACTTCAATAGAAAGTTTTATGAATAGCAAAATTTAAACTATAACTAAACTACTTATTATGAACATCTATTTTCTTACTAATGGTTTACTTCAATAGAAAGTTTTATGAAGAAGCAAATACCAAACACATCTTCACCGCTCTTTCAACGTGTGAATTATTATTCGACTGCAATCGGAAAACAAGTATGTAAGTAAGAGGAGTCGTGAGAAAATGGATGACCCGATTTGTATGTTGTCACACACATATATATTAAAGATTGTAATTGGTGCATCTTCATAGGGATTTGGAGACCCCTCACCCCACCATATCAAAGTACAAGCTTCGTCACTAAGTACCTTTAGTCGGTGCTATTACCGTCATAACCGCCTTGATATCAACATATCAAATTTGATTGCTTCACAGAACATGCACTCCATATAACTTGCCACATAGGTGAAATACTACGGGTGAACCATACACAATTCGTATCGTGTGGATCCGTGCGGGTTGAATCTAACCTAGGTGGCTTGGTTTAGTATTTCATATCTTCATTTTGCTCATAATATGTTTTTTTTTATAAAACCACAATGACAATACAATTGGTATAATCAAATCTAAATATTTTATAAAAATTGTATATTAAATTTGGATTAGGTATATACGAGTTAAGTCACATCTTTCTGTTTCAACTTTTGAATTTGAGTTCATCATGATTCATGTTTATAATATTTAATCTTTTCTATGAACAACATTAACTGCATGTGATAATTATTAGATATATAATGTTAGAAGACAAGTGGACTAGTATACTATTTACACAAGTCCTAGGCCGCATGCCACGGGATTCACAGTATTTAACAAATGATCAATTATAAAATGTATTAAAATTAGAATACAATAATCGATAAAGGATATCTATTTTTTTAACAACGTTAAGAACAATCCCTCAATATTCGAATATGAAAACTCCCTTGAGCCATCAAAAACCTCATCCTTAATCATCACCTCATGCTATTGGATTAGAAAACCAATTACAACAATAAAGAAGTTCTAATTAATCACGTATTTTAGTGTCATCAACATCTAAATACGTGTTACTAAATTATGCTAACTTAATTTACTTAATATAATGTTGGTACTTTTAACTTAAGCATGGATGATTAAAGTTTAATATTTTAATAAATGATTAAAAAGGTTATTGTTATATTCTGGTACAAATTTGATAAATAAAGTTATGAACTAACTTTTTGGTGATGAGATGATTGAAATGATGATATATTCGTGCGTATAGAGTATAGGTTTCGTTCAATGTTTAAGACCTTATAATAAAAATAATACCTCAGAATAATAAGATAAAGAACCGATACTTAACATGACACCATAACAAGGGAGAGAATATGTGAACCATACATGAATGTAAACGATGATTTGACATACTAGCTTTTGGTTAAAATTTTAAAAAAATAATAAAAAATTATATATATGGTTTATTTGGGTTACCGAAATTATACGACAAGCCAATTTGAGTCTAATTATAATATTCAATGGGTAAACATGAATAATTAATATAAAACTTGTTAGTTTAAAATACATGTTCATATAGGTTAATACCGACATTTGACAATCGACTATTGTTTGTTACCATCACCTACTCGTTGACACCAGTATCTGTTGTCATCGCCCTATCTACCACCTTTATTGTCGCTCACCACGTACCACCGTGCTGCCACAACCACCGCCACCACTTTCACCTATCACCGCTAGCTTTATTAAACAAAATATAGCATGTAAATATATTTAAATTATTTCTTTAAAACCACTAATTTCAAACTTTTCTTTAAATGTCTAATTTTAATTGTAATCTAATTCTATTATATATTTATACATGAAACTTATGTTTGAGATTGAGTTTGAAAAATGCTTATTGGCTTATTAGTTTTCAAAAGACAAATAAGTTAAAATGTGTTTGGCAATCAAAAAAATCTTTCTTAATTTAGCTTCTTGATAGGGTTAAAAAGCAGTTTCCAAAAGCCTCAAATCATGACTTTTCAAAATGGCTTTTTGAAAAAGCCAATAAGTATTTTTCAAAATCAATCTCAAACATGCCCTTGCATGATTTTATCCCTCAACCCACTTGGAAAGAGGAAAACCAATTTACCACGAGGAAGTCTCTCGAGGATCCACTTATTTCCAACCGAGTCTATTTTTATCCTAACTTGTTTCAAAAACCCCAATATGTCCATTTTTGTAGTATATTTAAGAGAGTTAATTATTCGTCAAAGTACTTGAAATATGTCAGCGTCTGGAAAGAATCCAATTATTAGATTGTAACTAAATCACAATCATCTATGATTCATTTTTATAATCATGGGATGAAATATCTGTTAAATATAAAATGTAGATACTATAAATCTTAGTACATGAATAAAAATAGGTTGAAGAATAAAGATTATTAGTTAACATAAAAGGAATTTTAGGACAAGTGTATGTTGGCTGTCATTCCATTGATACTAAAATGGTCGGTTTCGTATGTTTTGTAATCTTATTAACATGAAAAAGGTGTTTAAACATATAACCAACTAATAACTGTCCTTTTTTTTTAGATTTGTCGGCGCCATGCATCTACAACTGGGCTGGTTTGCATGACTTAAATTATTAATTAACTAACTAAATATACTTGGCTAATTGTTATTTATATAATAAAATTGCTCCGTTGTTCTAGTCTTCTAGATGTGTCGAGTTAATCACTTTGCGAATTCATCTTTTCATTGTAAAGACATATTTTATATTTTAAGGTGAGAGTATTATTCCAATTTCCAACATATATCAATTTTTAAAAATATATGCTACATTAAATCAGAATTTTCAGGATGTTTAATCTAATTTGTGTCTCAAACAAAGTTCCTTCTCTAACTAACAATATAAATTTCTACACAATTTATGGTTTTGTAAAATAAGAAATGCCAAAATAAGAATTGATTACACTGAATACGGAATCACGAGACATTCATTTTGTTAAAGCAAATACCTCCGGCTATCAGTATGGTAATGACGACGACGAGACTGAAAATACACTGTTAATGTTTTCTACAATAAATTGTGAATGAATTATATTACATAATTACATCAAATATATAAGTATGTGTTAGCATTTTGTTAGTTACATGCACAATTGTATTTATAGTGACATCATGTAGTGATCCCCTTACGGGACCACTAGATGCCGCTACCTGGAGGAATTATTATTTTCTTCCGGGACTCACCAAATAACAACTGATAACTTCTTCTTGGGATAAGGGATGTCAGTGTCGATGTTATTTATTTATGTACCACATTATTGTTTTAGGGGTGTTACCCCTACACATTTCATGAAATTTATATCGGAGCAATTGATTAAAGTTGTTCTTGTCATAAGTGGTGATGATCAGGGAGGACCGTAGTGGACATTAGATTCTTTGAAGCACTCTTAGCCTCAGAATTTGAGATGCCATCGCACAACGGGTTCCATCGAGGGTCAATCAACCACTTTTTTTGAGATGCCAAGTGTTGAAATCGTAATGTCCATCCACCCACGGGTTCGATCGTCTCTTGAACCCAATGGTTCAACCCACTAAAACGTGTATATCTGATATTATCGTGCATGTAACATAAGGTACAACAACCAAACAATAATTATACAATCATATAAGGTCACACACTCGACATCTCGCCAGGTTTCAAGGTGTTTGATGGAAAACTATAATATATTAAAATTGAAGGTCTTTTGGTTACAATGGGTGAATAACTAGCCATTAAACCAACTAAAATGTTATCAAGGAATATAATTTAGTTTTTCGTTTAATTTAGTTAAATTGACTGACAATCATCAATCAATCATCTTGAAACCTGCTTTCAACCAACAAGTATGTACGCTTTTGTTGATCGGGTCACATATCATCGTTGCTATAAAATTTGAAACCGACTTCATAGTCGGTTTTATACATTTATATATACCCATTCCGTATATGTCAAGTTTCGAATTTAACCATGTAGTTAAGGTTTGTTTGCGATATTTAATCATCAAACTTTATTCTTCATTCATCCAATTCCAAAACTGCCTTTTCATAATTTCATTATTACTTGTACATTTGTCACTTACCATTTTGGAGTTGAGTCGAAAATATATTAAAAAAAATATGAAGCTTGAATTTAGTCTTCATGAGAGAAAGATTGATGTGACGCACAAAATGAAGTGCATTGCACTGACTAAAAATTGGGATAATTCATTGTTCTGATTTATTAATATATTATTATGTAAAAAATTGTTGAAGCGGATATCGGTGCTGTGGCTAGGATTCCTCAGGTGGAGCTACCCTAAACCAACTCGTGTCCAATTTTCATTCGATGCCCACTAACATATCAAAGGGTGCGGTGGTCTTTGCGGAGTGTAGTGGTTTTAACTAAAATGTGGATAATGACCTTTTACGGCACTATCATGTATACAAAAAATCTCACTAATTTTTACTTAAAATAGCATAATGGTTTAACTAAAAAACAATGTAAACGGTTGTTTGGGATTACTTATATTGTGATAGGAAAAGTTTCATAAGTTACAATGTTGTAACTTATTAACTTAATGAAAAGTTATAAAGAGGTAAAATAAGAAATCTCAAACACCCCCTAAGTAAGAGAATGTGATTGGTTACAAAAGAACGTGGCCCCATACAATGAGCTCTTAGCCTACCAAGCCTGTAGCGCCTAAAAGAGATCTTTATATCCTTAGCGCCCCTATGGAATTTAGATGTAGTGGTTTAATGATTAACGAACAATATACAGGTGACGTGAGATGGATGCTACCCCATAAAACTTGTTCTAAAAACATTGAACTTTAAAGGTACATTATCATAGAGTCGTTTAGTAAACTTAATGAGAAAATTTATAATAAAATTAATAAACAAATTTAATTACTATATGGGGTGGAATTGGCACATAAACATGTGTCGGTGATAGCCAATATGATCCGGGACCAATGGGAACACCGGGTTGTATGGGCGTGTGGCTAGGTATCACGTAAAAGACATCCGAACTGATTCATCCCCAAGAATCACTCCTTGCATATGCCAATTTAACATCTATCCATTTTCCACACCAGCCTTATTGATGGATAGTTGATATCCTATCTCAGAAATAATTATTCTATATTGCGGTGGCTTCAAACGCTGTTAAAAAAAGTTTTAAAATGTTTAAAAAGGCGATGAAAAACAGTCGTGAATGATAAAAACTTAGGGATGGTAGGATGATAAATATAGGTTACTGTTAATTCAAATTTTTGTTTTGAATACTAAAAACACCGCTTATGGGTATATTTGGCAGGAACCTTTTAGCTTCAAGCTTTTAAGAAAAAGCTCATACTCAATTAAAAGTCTTGTTTGATTCAAGAAACTTGAAGCTTTTAAGTTATGAGAAAAAGATTAAAGTTTAAAGATTCTACTAGGAGTGTTTAAAAAGAGCTACAGACTTTTAGTATTTTAGTTTATTTAAATAACATTTCAAAATAAATACATTTACTATTATTGTTTTTAGTTATGCACATGTTAGTAATTTATACATTTTATTAAAAGTTTCAGCTACTCTATCAAACATCTAAATGTATATCTAAAAAACTACAGCTACTGGCTAAAGCTAACTGCTATCAGGTTCAAACCACCAGCCACCAACTTTCAGCTACAGCTAGCAGCTAATTTTATCAAACATATCATATAGCAAACCAAAGATAAATGTTACGTTTTATATTAGGGGCATTTACATATTTCCCCTTCCTAACATCCTTAATTACATATTTCCCCATACCTAAAAATTTAATTACATATTTCTCCTTATATTTCTCCTTCCTAACATTTATATATTACACATATGTCCATTTTATTACAATAAACTTATTTATTGACAAAATTACCCTTATATTCAAATAAATGCAGAAGTAAAAATACTAAAAAATTGTATATAATCAATTTTATGCAGTTCTAAATCAAGTCGATCCACTTAATAATTTGTTTTTTTTTTGTTAAAAGTATAAATCCTTATGCAGTTAGTACAACCTCCCAATCATGCTCTTCCTTTCCGTTCTCCATGACAATTAACCCCATTCCGGCTGAGCCCTTACCGGATTTTTAGATGTTACAGATCTGGTTGGGAAGTGGCGAGATGGTGAAGGTTGTTTCAGATCCGCCATCGTATTTCGTATTTCAGTGATAAAAAGAGAGATAAATCAAAGGAGAAAGGAGATGTGCCGGCCGTCGTTCGTTGTGATATGGTCGAAGGTCGCCGGAAAACGATGAATGGTGACAGTGGATGGTCAGCGGTGGTTCTACGGTGACATACAGTGGTAGCAGATGGCGGTTCTATGGTGATATATAGGTTATGTTCCATATTAATGGGGTTGAGGTTGAAGAGTTAGGTTATGTTTTTATTTTAATTATAAGACCATGCGTACTCGGGGAGTTATGCTGTTTTGGGCCAAAACGCCGGAGGCACAACGCCCCCGCCGGCATTTTGCGATGGGTTTTTTTTTCCCGGCGTTTCCTGGATAACGCGAGAAATGGCACGGATTTCATAAATATATCCGTTGAACATATTAATTTTATGGGATTAAACACGAATCTGGTGAAATCTTGAGAAATGATTGGCGTATGAGGATCTAATTAGCAAAATTAGGATCGAATTGAAGAGGAAATGAAGGGGGAAATGATGGGTAACATGTTAAAGATTGAAAGGTGTTACCTTTATGGTTAAAGATGTAAGCTTGGTGTTGAATTGGTTGTCTGGTTATGGGGTTTCATCAAGAATAGGGTTTATGTTTGTTCTGTGAATGATTTGATAATTGGGTTTTCATTTGTTTTTTTTTTTTTTCCTCTAGTGATGAAGGACTTGTTATGAATATTTTATTATAATTATTTTTATTATTGATAGTTTAATGTATTTTTTTAATGTTAATGTAGCTTTTTAATTTTATATTTAATTATTTAAATGAATTTATTATTTAAAAAAACAAAAACAATTAATAGTGACTAGGCGTCACGTGACGTGTAACGCCTGGGGGCGGGGCTTTATGACTACACCATGTTTTTATAAAAAAACCATAACTCTGATTGGACGTCACGTGACGCATAACGCCTGAGGGTGGGGCTTTATGACTACACATGGTCTAAGGGTATATAGGTAACTTTATATGAGAAGGGGGTATATGTAAATTGATTTTTAAATTGAAGAAATGTGTAATTAAAGGTTTTAGTAAGGGGATATATGTAAAAATCCCTTTATTTCATGCAATAATTGTATTCTTTTTAATTTTGAGTCTTTGACTACATTAACTAGCTTTGTAATAAATACCAATGTAACTGGGTACAAATTCATGAAACTGAATACGGATAACTTCATCATCAATACGGATAAATTTGTCACTTTTGTGGTGTCACGTCATAATTCAAAAAGTGAATTATTGTGTGTAATTAAACAAAAATAATCCACATATAACACACTATCATAATATCAAATAGGGGTGAGCAACTTAACCGTTATAACCGTTAAATCGAACCATAACTGACATAATCGAATCGATTTTAACCGATAACCGATGGGTCGGTTTAATGAATTTTTAAAAACCGTCAAATACAGGTCGGTTTTGGTTAAAGATAAATCCAAACCCACTATAACCGAACCGACCCATTTATTTAACCAACAATATGTTTAATCACCAAACATGTTGTTGGATTATATCATTTTGATGTTTGTGGTTCAACGTTTGTTATTAAATTAAGTTGAATTTCAATGTTGGATTATATAATGTCATTCTTTTTTGAATATTTGGTATTAATATTAGGAATTATATAATTTATTAGATTATGTCATGCCATTTTTTGTAATAACTAGTATCAAATTTTTGGGCCCAATTACATTGTTTTGGTTACGGTTAACCGACTCATAACCGACTCACTATAACCTACAAAACCGATTAACCAAAACCGCCATAATGGGTCGGTTATGGTTATGGTTATCCATTAACCGTCATATCGGTTATGGTTATGGGTTCGACTCAAAACCGCCCCAAACCAACCCATGCACACTCTTCGTATCAAATAAGCACTAATCATAGTTTAATAAGTTATCTTAATAGTGGTAAGTTAATGTTTGAAAATAAGATCCGGATACATCGTCTTTTATATGTTTGATGACCTGCACTTGATAGGTGCAAAGTATTTTCAAGTCTCTTTCATTCCATCACGTATTGCACGTGTATCTCGTCTATGATATCATATAATACTACACACCAAGATTAATGTTCCACAGCAAAGGCGATAATAAAGGCAATATTTTTGTTGAGTGCGTAAGCCTTTGTTTAGACCTGCTTTACTAGTTGAAGTAAAAAAGAGGAGACAATCATGTTATGCAATGTAATCGTTTGCCACTTAATAAAGGATATCTGGTTGTTATCCGTGGATGTAGTTCAGTTCAGACCGAACAATGGTCAACATTTTTGCGTATGCTTTTTTCGATCAACGTTTCCGTTCTAAGTTGACTTAGTTATTATTTTCCATATTATATATTTCGGTCTCACTTTTGTGTGTTAACATGGCATAGTTGGTAGGCGTGGTTAAACGTTTTTGCGTATACTTTTTGGTCAATTTAACAATCTCGTTGCAAAAGCGCGGATCCAACGCCCCCCTAAGGACACATGTTTGATAAAACGTTTAAACATTACTTTTTTTTTTATGGTTTTACACCCAAACCGTTCAAAAACATTTCCATATAACTAGTTTGACTCGCCTTCACAATTTGTTCCGTATTAAAGAAACACGGATCCGATCCCCTGTTATGGGTCCTGGATCCAAAGAGTCCACAGGATATGATACGATAACTACTAACACAGTATGAGCACAACTTCCCAAAGTCCAATGACCGGAACCTGCAAAACAGACACCGTGAGTCTCGTTACAGGAAGGACAAGGTGGGGGGTCTTCATGTAACCACCATCCGGCGTGAGAATCAGTAACGTTCGTAGTGAAGAAAGTACTGAAGTAAGTAGACTAAATGTAGTCAGAATACGAGTGGGTGAGTGTGGATGAATACTTCATGCAAGTTGACAAGGTATTTATAGCCGAAGGAGGTAGGAAGGTGATTGGGCCAGCTGTCCTCTTCTAGAAGATCTTGATAACCGCCTGGACGCGTGTCCTCTTATGATAGGTTGAGCTATACGTCCCATGTGCATGGGTATAACAACCTGGACACGCGTCACCTAATGATAGGACGAATTGTATCCTGGCCATGTGCACGATTATAACAAACTGGCCAGGTGTCCTTCTTTCATTGGTGGGCAAGTCACGTATTCCTCAAGTAACAATCGTGGACGTTCTTCTAGAGTGTAATTAGTTATTGACAGCTGTTTAATTGGCATATCCCTCCAGTCATTTTGGCGGACCAATGTCTTGTCCTGCGGATGACTTCTGAGGATGCCCGGATGCTTCCGCGCGTGGTATGAGGACGTTCTTCCTCTTCCGTGATATGGGGGTGATCCGAATATCCCGCGGGTGATACATGAGAGGTTCCTCAATGACCCGCGGGAGGTACTTAAGGGTATTTGGGTCTTTTTGGTACCCTACCTCTATAAGTCCCCCCAGTCCAGTGTTTCTTCCGTGTGAATTCTTTATGCGGGTGAAATTCTGGACTTAATGTATTTTGGGGTTTTTTGAATTTCGAAGTTAGGTAGAAAATATCTTCTGTTGATATCGATAATCTGAAAAAGGACAAGTTGACCACTCGCAGGCGCGTGAACAGATGATGGACTTTTATGCCGGCTGTCACTGTACCCGACTGCGCTGCTTTTCTCTTTTTCGAATTTCCCGCGTGACGTGGCGATTTGCGATTAGGCGATGAGTTTCTCTCTCCACTGTTCATATCCCATCGCATTAATTGCGATGGGTATAAAAGGAAGGGAAATATTCTAATTGAAGTTTTATCGCCTTCTTTCTCTAATTAACTTCTTTGGTTTTCTTTCTGATAGAATTTTGAATTTTCTCCTATATCCTTTTATCGAATTATTCTGCAATGTCGAACGTTCAGACCGAAGTTGACGAGGTAGAAATTTCATGGGACTACTCGGATACAAGAGGCTGTTAGAGACGTATGGCATTCCACCGGAGTGGGAGCCGGAGTTTCCTTCTCCGGGCTCTATAGCCAGTTTGTCTCCTCCTGGTAAAATGATTGTTTATGCCGATTATTTCACCTGTGGAAATTTTCGTCTTCCCTTGACGAAGTTATTTGTGAAAGTATTAACTGCCTACGGGATTCATTTATCCCAGTTACACCCACGTACTGTAATGCGAATTTGCCATTACGAATTTGTATGTATAGCACGTGACCTGGTACCGCATGTTGATCGTTTTCCTGTTTTCTACCGTTTTGCCCTCCGTGATGGTTGGTATATTTGTCAAGGATTCCCCGACCGAAGTATTGGATACGAGGTTGAGAAGGTGTCAACCGATTGGCGTAGTAAATTTTTTTGGATTTCTGAGGACGTGGTACCTATCGCCATGGTCTGCCGTCCGGTTAATTCTCGTCTTCCGGACGTTGTTACGGCTGCCCATGAGGGCGTGATTGGTTCCGCACTCTAATGGCGGAACCAACGCCGATGCGGGCACTCCCTGAAGAAGCCTTGGTGTGGGCAGGCATGAGCTGTTTATGGGCTTCGGAGTTTATGGAGCCCATCTTTTTTGACTTATATGAACGTAAGTTACCCCTACTGTTCTTTCTTCTTCATTGAAGTTTTTTATGATTAAATTCTTATCTTTTCAGGTCGGAGTTCTATGCTCAATGTCCTTTTTTGAGGATAGAGGTTGTGTCCGACATAGCATCCGGGACGCCGGGGACCAACCTATTCTTGAGATAACCAAGTCTCATTTCCTTTTTCCAAAGAAGGTGCGAGCTGAGCCTATTGTCTCGGACGCCACCTTTGAGACAGGTGCGTATGTTCTAAACCCTCATCCGCTTATTGCTATTACTTCTAATGGGACGATCACCACTTTATTATCGAGTGATGATGATGGCGATGGTTCTGATTTTTCCACCTCTCAAGAGGAGAGGGGGTCTGATGACGATACACCTAAATCTTCTTATGTCTCCCATTTATTGGAAGAATTAGAGAAAAAGAGGGTTTTTTGGCTTTCCAAGCAGGTCAAGCGAGCGCCAAGACTGTGGATGCTGAGGCGGGTCCTTCCAAGAAGAAACGAAAAACCCATCGTCCTAAGAAGCCACAGTACAGTCTTGCCGATCGCATTGACACGGTAGAAGGTATGTATTACTTTTGAAATACTTTACCATTTTGGACTGTTTAACTGAGCATAAAGTTTGTGCAGATCCATTGATCTTACCAGAGGACGTGTCTGAGAGGTTTCCTACCCCAACTCCTCAGATGGAAAGGCAGCCGTCTCCTCCTCCAGAACAAGAAACGGGAGACAAGCCTCCTACTCCTTCCGCTGAGTTTGTTGCGGATGATCAACCAACGTCTCCTCCAAATGAGACTATCCTAGAAGAGAGGGTGTCAACTCCTTTGGTTGATACCTCGACGGAAGAACCAATCGGCCAGTCTGGGACTGATAATCGTTTTGATTATCTTTTCCAGACTGGAAGTATTATTGGTGATCAGCAGACTAATCATGTTGTTGATGAGGAAGGCTTCCGGACAGATGAGTCTCCTCTTCGTCCTCCTCCACAACAATCATCGTCCTTCCCCGTTCGGCTAGAACCTTTAGGTTCCCGTTACTATGGGGACGCGAACTTGGGTGATAGGCATGATTTGTTTGTTCCTCCATGGGACATTACTAACGGATCCCGGTTTACTAACCCCGGGGTCTGTATGAGTTTTATGAAGCATTGTACGCCACCTGCTGAGATGGCATATTAACGTGACCTCTACCGCCATTATCTTCATACGAATGTAGCTTAGCTGGTAGCCAGGAAGTTTTATATGAGTGGCGCACTCTAGGCGGGAAGGTGGGAGAAGCTCGTCGAGCCACTGAGGCCGTAAAGAATGAGGCTGAGGAGCATCGCGTTGCGGACCATACTGCTAGATGGAAGCAGGCCGACGCGTAGAACGCCCTCAAAAGTGAACAAGATCGCAATGCTGAATCTGCCCGCCGATGGAAGGAAGCTTGTAAAAAGCAAAATTCCCTTCTTGAGGCTGCTCGGGCAAAGGCTCAAAAGGAAAGGGATGACTTGGTCCGGGTTTAGGAAACAAACTCGGCCTTGGAAAATCAAGTGACCCTTCAAGGCACTCTAATCCAAGAGCTTGAGGCGGAGCTAAAGCTGCAGAGTGAGCAAACTGAGCTTAAAAACAAAAGTGCTATTGAAGTTCAAGCTGCTTATGACTCCCTCCTACAAGCTCATGAGAAAATGGCCGTGAAATATCGGGCGCTTCAAGTGCGAGCCGAATGCGCGGAACAAGACCGTCAGTGGTTCCTCACCCGAGGGGTTGATGCTGTAAGCTCTTTCCTCTTTAAGTGTTCATTGCTTACTTCTTATTTCTAATACTGAAAACTTTGTATTTTTATCCTGACAGGTCGTCCGCCATATCGAGGGAAGCAAGGAGCTTACTGACAGCTTTGCTAATGTAATGGCTGCTTCTCTTTCACTTGGACGTGTGATAGGCTTTCATGAAGGGATGAACTATGCTCAAAGTAACCGTTCATTCAAAGATCATCCTCTTCACGGCCTTGACGTCAAACAGGAGTGGAGGATACGGGTTGAGGAACACGATGGTCTACGCTTCCCGCTTTAGGACATGCTTCCGAAATTTTCATCCGCTCATGACGGTGTGCAACAGTTAAAGATCTATTTGGGCGAGGAGTCTGAGGATGATTCTTCAGAAGACACGTCATTGAAGGATCCGGAAGACAAAACAACCTTGAACCCTTAGAATAGGTCTAGATGTTGTGACTTGTAATTTTTCTTTCTATATTTGTAATATTTCTTTTTGAATATTTAATGAGAAAGAGTTTTGTGTCTTTTGTAAATGTCAAACTGTTTTAAAGAAAATATCTTTAGAATATATTTTTGAATTTTGAAAGTCGGATAACTTGTACGACGTGGCGGGGAGAGAAATTTCTGGGGGCAACTGACAAGGCGTGTATGACGTCTTTGACAGTCTGTCTACAGTTTCTTGAGTCTCCCGCCTGACTTGTCAATCATCTGGTGGTCCGCGGTTTCTCTCTCCTCTGGAACTCCATCAGTCTCATTAATTGCGATGAGTATAAATATACCACTTGTGGTTTCATTTAACTCTTATCATTTTTCAAACTCTTTTTCTTTCAAACATTCGAAGCATAAGAATTTTTCTGAGATTTCTTTTTCCTTCATATTAGATGGCCGGAGAAAAGAAAGGTACTCCCACCATTAGTGAAGTTGTTGTAGGCCTTAAACAGAAGGACTTTGATGACGTTGTAAATGTCTATGGTCTGGCCCCTGAATGGGAGCCAGACCTTCCGGCAAACGGTTCTGTTGCCACCAGTCCATCGCCTAAGAAGATGGTTGTGTACATCGGCCATTTTACGACCGGAAACTTCCGAATTCCAGTAACGAACTTCGTCCAGTCGGTCTTGACCACTTATGGGATTCATATCTCCCAGGTCCATCCTTTCGGGATGTTACGAATTCGACACTTTGAATTCTCCAATCAAGTTCGAGACTTCGAACCGTCTGTTGGCATGTTCGACGTATTCTACAAAATGATCTTCCGCGATGGATGGTACATTTTTGCTTCCACCGGGAAGAACGTTACAGGCACGGAATGGATCAACAGCCTTCATGGCTGGAAGCCTAAGTTTTTCTGGATCCGGGAGGAGGTTATCCCGTTCCTGATGACCTATCGGAAGGCGGAGGATACCATGCCAGTGGTTCCGGCTTCCGCCCACGAGGGGCTTTCCTGGTTTAAATCCTTAACTGCTACTCCAACTCCTATGCGCCCAATCCACGAAGGGGCAATGGTGAGTGCGAATATGAGCCGTCTATGGCCTTTTCCCTCGTTGGAACCGTACTACGAACAGACTGACAAGAGTAAGTTTTGGGAGTATTCCTTCTCTTGTTTTAATACTTCTCGGATTTCTGACTGTTATCATTATTTGTACAGGTGAGGGTTCCGCCTTCAACACTTTGTTAGATCATGAGGGCGGGATGATGGTGCGCCGCCCAATCACTGAAAGGGATGCGCCTTTTCTTGAGCTCACCCGCTCCAATTTTGTGTTTCCCACCGCGTTCTGCCCGGAACCTGTTGTTTCCGAGGCGATGTATGCCAAAGGTGAGGCATACGTTAAAGATTGCATCCAGAAAGGTGAGGGCATTCTAAAACCTCGACCTGTGACTGATATTACTTCCAGCGGAGTGGTTGTACTCTTTTCCTCCAGCGAAGAGTCGTCACTCTGTGAAGGAAGTTTTTCAGCTGATGCTAACAAAGTTGTGGACTCAACTGCAGGTCTTACCCGCCATAGAGCCACTACTTTCCAGGCGGCGGGTCAAGACGACGTTGACACTGCTGCGGGAGGAGACCATCCTCAACCCGACGATGCCACTACTGCAGGTGAACGTCCGGTTACTGTTGCGGACGCTTCGAAGGTGGCTGGCAAGCGCAAGGTTAATCCTGCCAAAGCCGCCCCTAAGAAGAAGTCTAAGAAAGCAAAACCTTCTGCTTTGGAAGCACGTTTGGACCAGCTTGACGCAAACGATCCTTCCTTAGGTAGGCAAATCTTTTTACGTGTTAGCTGCTGTGGATTAGAATGTTTCTAACCCATTGTTAATGTTTTTCAGTGAACCTAGATAACCTTTCTGAAGGTGTTTCCGGTCTGAAAAGTTCTATTCCTCTTCCGCCACCACCGCATAATAGTGCTAAGGATCCGATTGAGGTGGCGGATGACTCTCCTCTGAAGAATAAGGAGGTCGACAATACTGGACATGTCAGTATGTCGCCTTTTTATAATGTTCATCACTTCAGGGACCAAGGAGGCGTGAGCATGTTTCCTCACGCTCCTCAGACTTCTCCAGCTCCTCAGGAGGAAGATCCTACTCCACACCAACCACGCTGGTCCTTACGTCGGGATTCAACATTCCGTGACGTGGACTTATGTTTTGAATACTTGCGGGAAAGTCTTCCTTCTGGTGAAAGGGAGCGACGTCGCCGTAGTATTCGCCAAGAATTATTGAACTCTAATTCTTATTATATGGCGAATACTATTTCCACTAACCAAGAAATAACCAGGGACAGGTTGGCGATGAATGAGCAATGGGATGAGCTGGCGGCCTCTGCAACTGAGGCCAAGGAGGAAGGTCTGAAAGCTATAAACGAGGCCCGAGAGGCCCGCCTGCTCTGTTGGAGGATAAGGTTGCTCGGTCCGCTGCCGAGGATGCCAGGATTGCTCTCTAGAAAAAATTAGATGATCAAGCCAATTTAATGGATGAGCAAGCCAAATTAGTGGAGGCTCTTCGAGCTGAATCGGCAGCCTAGGACAAGCGTTTATCTGACCTTAACGCCAAGAACCGGGATCAAGCTTTGGAGTGCGCCGGTCATGAGATGGAGCTTGTCCGGACCAAGACGGACCAAAAATGGCTGGAGGCGGAAGCTATCCCCAAGGTATGTACCTTGTTTTTATTATAAATAAACTAAGTATTTTAGATTTACTTATACATGATTGTTCCAACAGGTCATCGCCGATGTTCGGGCAAGTGATGAGCTTGGGAACTATGTTGCTGTTCTCCTGAAGGCATCCAAGCAAACTGGCTTCAAACTGGGTTTCGAGGAGGGTTACCAGTTTGGTTCAACGCCCAGGATTCTTGAGGAGTATATTTTGGCTGGCCAGGATACTACTGCCATCCTTAAACAAAAATCAAAGGATTTTGATTCTTTGAAATTTTCTTTGATGGAGCAGATATCCGAGCTTGCGGATAAGGAGGACAGCATCAAGCAGCTAAAATCTCTTCTTGAGCTTGATGAAGAAGATGCTGAGGACGCGGAAGGCGAAAGTGCGGGACACAATGATGTCGCGCCACAGATAGATTTTTCTTTTTCTTTGTAATTAACCTCCTCATATCTCTGTAATCCCTTTTTGTATGAATAAAGAAGGCGTATTTTTATATCCGGTACACTTTGTTTATTTTTCATAATATAAGTGTTTGTAGGATCTTCTTTGTAGACCAATAGAGGATTACATAACAATACAAGTCTTAAACGACTGAAATGAAAATTTCTATAAATGAGGCATAAGCCGAATTACAAGAGATCAAATTACATAAATTGTGAATATCTAATTAGGCACGCAGGCCAAAAGGAAAACAAACTATATGTAGCATTTTTTTACTTGGGCCCCATTCCAAGTTCTAGGGATCTCAGTTCCATCCAACTTTTCTAACTTGTAGGCACCTTTAGATAAAACTTTCTGAATTTTATAGGGTCCTTCCCAAGTTAGGGCCAACTTGCCCGGAGGCTTCATTATTGCGGAAGACGTAATCTCCCGCATCAAACTCACATCTTTGGACCCGCGAGTTATAATACTTTTGCAACTGTCGTTTGTAATTATGCTCGCGGATCGATGCTAGTTCTCTCCTCTCCTCAAGAAGGTCAAGGTTCATCCGGAGTTCATGATCGTTGTCCTCAATCAGTAAAACTCGGGCGGATGGGATTCCAATCTCGGCTGGAATCATGGCCTCTGTGCCATAAGTTATACTAAAGGGGGTTTTAGAATTGCTTGAATTCTTTTGGGTGCGGAAGGCCCATAGTACGTGGGGCAATTCGTCGACCCAACCCGTCCGTTTAGTCCCTAGTCTTGCTTTGATTCCTTCCTTAATCGCCCGGTTGGTTCTCTCAACCTGACCATTTGCTTGCGGGTGAGCTACAGAGGTGAAAATTTGAGAAATGTGTAACTCTTTTAACCATTCTTGTAGCCCACTGTCCGCGAACTGAGTTCCGTTATCACTAACGAGTTCCAGAGGAAGACCAAACCGGCATATTATGAATTCCCACAATAATTTCTTAACACTTGCTGCTGTTATGGAAGCAACCGGTTTAGCTTCCACCCACTTTGTGAAGTAGTCGATGGCTACTATTAAGAATTTGACACGTCGAGGGGCTTCGGGGAACGGTTCCATTATATCAATTACCCATTTCTGGAACGGCCAAGCCGAAGTGACTGGAACTAACTCGTTCTTTGGTCATAACGTGTTAGGAGCATGACGCTGGCATGAATCACACTTTCTGATTTCGTGCACAGAATCCACATGCATTCCTGGCCAATAATATTCGGCGTTCATTATCTTTGCTACGACCATGCGCGGGCCAGCTTGAAGACCACATATGCTACGACCATGCGCGGGCCAGCGTCCTCGGCGTCTACACAACGAAGTAGTGGTCTGAGGAAGGAATGTCGGTATAGAACACCATCGTGTAGCTGATAGTTCAAGGCTTTGTGTTTTATCTTCCAGGCCGCTGCCTTTCCTTCTAGGAGAGCTCCGGATGACAAGTATGCTATAATGGGTGTCATCTAGGATTCCACTCCCGTTTGGATCACTAGCACTTGGTGTTGCGGAACAAACGGGCGATCCAATATTTCGATGTGGATGTCTTTGGCAAAATGTTCAAAGTTTGTTGAAGCCAATTTACTAAGAGCATCTGCTGACTTGTTCTCGCTTCTCTTTATGTGAATGACCTTGCATGAGGAGAACTGAAGCATCAAATCTTTTGCCTGTGATGCATATGAAGCCATGCTGTCATTCTTTGCTTCATATGTGCCATTAATCTGCCCCGCGATTAACATGGAATCCACATAAGCTTCCAAATGTTTAACCCCAAGCTTTTTAGCAATCCGTAAGCCTGCCAAAAAGGCTTCATATTCTGCCTCGTTGTTAGTACTCTTGAAGTCTAACTTTATGGCATATGTGAACTCATGGCCATCGGGATTGACTAGCCTGAGGCCTACGCCACATCCCTCACTGCTTGAAGCTCCATCCGTGAACAGAGACCAAATCTGTCCTTGTTCCGGAGGTGCTTGAGGTTGTTGCTCGATCCAACATTCTTTCTCCTTGTGTTGCGGGACTTCAGTGACGAAGTCCCCCAACACCTGCCCTTTAATTGTTGGTCTAGGTTTATATTCTATCGCGTGTTCACCTAGTTCGATGGCCCATTTGGCCCATCGCCCAGACAATTCCGGCTTGCTGAGGACATTTTTGAGCTTGTACCCGGTTAAAACGTTAATGGGATGCCCCTGAAAGTATATGCGGAGGCGTCGTGCTGCATAGACCAATGCTAGGACAAGTTTTTCTAGCATAGAATATCTCGTCTCCGGGTCTGATAGTGTTCTGCTGACGTAATAGATTGGTGTTTGAACGTTTTTTCTATCTGTCAGAAGGACAGCCCCGATAGCAACGTATGATGCTGACAAATACATTGTTAAAGGTTCCCCCGCATAAGGTGCTGTCAACGTAGGCAGTTCCATTAAACATTTTTTGACCTCCAAGAAAGCTTGTTCCGCTTCCACGGTCCATCTAAATTGTGCTTTCTTGAGGCAGTTTCTCAGTGTTGTTACAAAGGGATAAGACTTGGCTGCATGATTTGCCAAGAAATGGTTCAAAGCAACCAATCGACCATTGAGTGTCTGAACTTCCTTGAGGGAGGAAGGAGAAGGCATGCGGGCTACAGCTTGGACTTTATGCGGATTAGCTTTGAAGCCTGCACCCGTGACAATTACTCCGAGGAATTTTCCTTCCTCCATCCCGAACGAACATTTAGCTGGATTCAGCTTCATGTTGATGCTTCTCAAGGTTTCGAACGTTTCTTCGATATCTCACAGCATCTGGTCTTCCTCAACACTTTTGATCACAAGATCGTCCATATACACTTCCAGATTTCGACCAATTTGTCCTTTAAACGCTATATCCATCAACCGCTGGTATGTGGCACCCGCATTCTTCAATCCGAAGGGCATCATTCTGTAGCAAAAAGTGCCTTGATCGGTGCAAAATGCTGTTTTGTCTTCATCACCTGCAGCCATGCGGATCTGATAATAGCCTTTGTAGGCATCCAGGAAACATTTGAACTTGAATGGTGCCACAGCGTCGACTTTGAGATCTATTTCGGGCAAAGGATAACAATCCTTGGGACACGCCTTGTTAAGATCCTTGAAATCTATGCACATCCGCCACGTCCCGTTGCTTTTGGGAACTATAACCGGATTGGCGACCCAAGTTTGATACTGAATTGGTCGGATGATTCTAGCCTACAAGAGGTCCTGAACTTGCTCATTCATTGCTTTTGTTTGTTCCGGAGCCATCTTACGCTGTTTTTGAACGATCAGTGTAAACATAGGGTTTACCCTCAGTTTGTGTTCCGCAATGCTCCGCGGGACACCAGACATGTTCGCGGGCTGCCATGCGAAGACATCAATATTTTTTTGACAACAAATGCTTTAGAAAGGTCCTTACTATCTCGGAGATAACATGTCCAATTGTTACAGTTTGATCAGGAAACTTCTTATTCAAAACCCACTTTTCAGGCTCAGTTTGTTGAGCATGTTTTGGAATCTTGCTGGGTTTTGAACTCTCAGTTGCAAAGCAATGTCGATTGACATGAATTATTGCCACTCCGTTGGGTGTCAGAACTCCCACCGCGCCGTGAGCAGTTGACGGATGAGCATTGAAGTCACCAATAGCTTCTCGCCCAAGGATGATATCATGTTTCGATGTTGCCGGCAGAACTAAAAATTCAACCTCCTCAGTCCTTGAGCAAACTCCATCGCTCAAAGTAACCGGGAAGGAAATCACCCCTCGCGGATGCATTATTTCTCCTCCGAATCCTGATACTGGAGCATGAATAGGTTTCAACCTCTCTTTATCTTCGTCATCTAATTGCTCAAAACACTGTTCGTACATGATGTCCGATGTACTTCCAGTGTCAAAGAAAACATATTGGGAACGATAATGACCAAAAACAGCAGTGATAATTAAGGGATTTTTGTTACTAGGACCACCTTTGACTCGCGGAAAAATCACTGGTTCATTTTTCCATTCTTCCTCATCACATTCTCCTCTCTTTCCTCCCGTCTTTCGTCCGCCTTGGATCATATGGACGTTCAAGTCCTTGACTTGTTTTTTGGATGGGCCCTGGTTGTCCCGTATAGGAGCTTTACCAGTCCCCGGCTTTCCATCTTTCACTAGGTGTCCAAGTTTACCGGACTTCACAGCCGCTTCAATTTCGCTTTTTAAAGCATTACATTCGTTCGTATTATGACCAATGTCATTATGGAACGAACAATGTTTTTGTTATCGAGGAACGACCTCCTCGTGAGTGGCTGGGGCTTCCGGAAGTTCACGTTTTCAGTGGTGAGGATTTCAGCAGGAGTTTTGAAAGAGGAGTCCACCTGTGAGGACCTCGACTCGAGGTTCCGGTTTTGTTCTTATTGCCGATGAGGGATCTTGCATCAAATGGTTTTGATGCCTCTGTATTTGGCTGAAGTCTTGACCAAATTGGCCCCTTTGCTTGTTTATTCGGTCGTGGAGTTTGAAACTCAACTTTGAATTTTTGTTTTGAACTTTTGTTCCCAAATGTTATTTCAGTATTAGCAAATAACTTTGTTGCGGTCATCAGATCATCCCACTCCTTTGGCATTCCATCACGGCCAGTGAGTGTGCGGATCAATTCGTCACACTTGATATTCTTGCGGAAGGCACCGCGAAGCATGTCCTTACTTATCCCACCGATGTTTAGACTTTCATCATTAAACCTGGTAATAAAATCTTCAATGGATTCATTATCCCGGCGGACAACATCCAGAATTTCTGATTGGCTGCATGTAACACCCCGACCGATGGCGGATTATACATCGGGGCGCTACGTATTGTTACATTACTCGTGACACTATTTGGGTGTCAATATTTAATAAATACATTTCATAGCGCATGCGCATAACACACCATAAAGTAACATAATTCACATATCATAACTCATAATATTCAAATACATAAATTTGTATTGTTATATTTTAAACTAGGTCCAAAGTAAAAGAAAACATCCTACGTGTCCTCGAGTTTCCAAAAGCAGCTACAGCAAACCTGAACATGTGTTAAAATAAAACGTCAACACTTGCGTGTCGGTGAGAAATCAAGTTTAATAGATATAAATAGATAATAACAAAGCACTGCGCGCAACATGTGTATAACTGGTGTTCAACATAGTGTGTAAACAGATTGTGATCAAGCCTAAATAGATCATAGCTCATAGTTCATAGCGTGCTCCAAATCGAGCAAAAACAAATAATCATTCGTGTATGTGCAAACAAACCAAGAAAATCGTAACAATAGGTCTCCCGTGTTCATCTAATAGATCCATGAAAACTTCGGAATAGGCCGATCAAAGCGGTTAATGATCAACACATACAAATATACAACACTAGTAAACGTCCATAACACATGGGTTTTGCGCACATAATTTCATAAACAAGTTTAAGACTCAAGTTGTACGAACACATGAACATCCCAAAACGTTAAAAATAAAAGGGGATTAGGTACGAGATTACTCACTTGTAAAAGGTGCGTTGAAAGATAATACAAGAACCAACTTTTAAACAAGCGAAAGTTAACCTATAAATAAGAGGTTGTTGGTTTAACGATTGGTTTTTATGTCTTGAATATATGTAAGTCACTTAAACAAATTATTAAAAGAAAAATTATATATTATTTATTTACCGAGATTTCTGGGCAGAAAAGAAGAGAAGACGGATTGCAAAGAGGGGAGTTGGAGGCGTTGCTGAGGATGCTGAGAGTAAGGGAGAAAGATTTTGGGGAGTGTTTAAGTGTTTGAGTGTAGTGTTTAATTATCCAAGAAATTAGTTTTATTTATAGGAAAACCCTAGGGAACACATCCCTTGAATTGGGGAAAAAGATCTTATCAAATCAAAGCAAAAGATATCAAAAGCAAGAGATATGGTGGCAGCTGCAGGGGATGGGGAAGGCTGACAGGTTACTGTTCATAGCATGGGAGGGGTCAGTCAAAGTACTGCTCAAGACATGGAAAAGGAGATTTTAAAAGATTATGTCAGTTACTTTTTCTAACAACCAAGAGGGTTGGTAAGCAAGCTGCGCCGAAAGTGACTTTTCGGACAGATGTCAGATCTGGCCTACTGTGCCCATACCTTGGCAGGTATAGCACAGAAGATAAGATATTTCAAAAGCATACAGGCTGGCTTAAACTGGAGAAAAGACTTAAGTGTCTAGCGCGAGAAGGCTTGAGTGCGCGAGGGCGAAGGCAGACAGAACAAACCTTAACGCGCCGCGGGAAGAACTACAATCCTTAGCGCGCCGCGGGAAGAACTACAATCCTTAGCGCGCCGCGGGAAGAACTACAATCCTTAGCGCGCCGCGGGAACAGTTCGCCTCGCGTATCGCAGGAACGGCTGGTCTTCACGCAGGCTTCCTTGTAAGGAGTCCGGCGCGTGGAGCTGCGCAGACATCCTTAGGCGGGAAGAACCAAAGGACAAGCAAAGAGAAGAGAAAAAGGGGGTTCAAGGATCAAGGGTTAAGCACAGGGGCGGGACGGCGACAAGAGAGAAAAAGGGGCGGGACGGCGGAAAGGAATTATTATTATTATCATTATTATTATATATATATATATATATATATATATATATGATAAATTTATAAAGATTATAATCAATTTTTAAATCTTAAAATCGGATCCGAAAACGGGTACCTGGGTCGGGTCGGATTTGGGCAGATGTCACAGTCTCCCCTACTTTAAGAAATTTCGTCCCGAAATTTATCTCGAAGTAGAATGCGCAGAGAAAAGGTGCGGGTATTTGATCTTCATTTGATCTTCCCTTTCCCAAGTGAACTCGGCTCCGCGCTTGGACTCCCAGCGAACTTTGACAATAGGGATGTGACTGCGCTTGGTTTGCTTCACCTCGCGATCCATAATCTCAACAGGCTTCTCAACGAAATGCATAGACTCATCAACTTGAACTTCATCAAGTGGTATGTGGAGGTTCTCGTCAGCTAAACATTTCTTGAGATTGGATACATGGAACGTTGGATGCACATTGCTGAGCGCGGGCGGTAGGTCCAGTTTGTAGGCAACCTTCCCCACTCTCGCAAGAATCTTGAACGGACCAACATAACGAGGTGCAAGCTTACCTTTCTTCCCAAAGCGGACAACACCCTTCCAGGGCGACACTTTGAGGAGAACAAGATCACCAACTAGAAATTCGAGAGGCTTCCGCCTGCGATCTGCGTAACTCTTCTGTCGGCTTCTGGCAGTCAGCAGATGATCACGGATCTTGGCGATTTAATCGGTTGTCTCTTGAACTAGTTCGGGTCCTGTGATTTGAACTTCACCCACTTCGTTCCAACAAATCGGTGAGCGGCACTTTCGACCGTAAAGTGCTTCAAATGGGGCCATACCGATGCTGGAATGATAGCTGTTATTATAAGAGAACTCGATCAGAGGTAGGTGTGAATCCCAATTACCTCCAAAATCAAGAACACAAGATCGAAGCATATCCTCAAGGGTTTGGATGGTTCGCTCAGACTGTCCGTCAGTCTGAGGATGATATGCAGTACTCATGTCCAAACGAGTTCCTAACGCAGATTGGAGAAATTTCCAAAAGCGAGATATAAAACGGCCATCGCGATCGGATATGATGCTCAAGGGAGTACCATGACGGCAGACAATTTCCTTGACATATAGATGCGCAAGTTGTTCAACACGGTAGATTTCACGAATGGGCAGAAAGTGGGCAGACTTGGTCAATCGATCCACTATTACCCAAATGCTATCATGTTTGCTTGCGGTCGAGGGTAACTTGGTGATAAAGTCCATTGCTATACTTTCCCATTTCCACGTAGGAATATCTGGTTGTTCGAGCAAACCAGATGGGCGTTGATGTTCAGCTTTTACCTTAGAACAAGTTAGGCATTTAGCTACGAACACAGCAATATCCTTTTTCATACCGGGCCACCAATAAGTAAGGCGCAAATCTTTGTACATTTTGTCAGCGCCAGGATGAATGGAATATCGAGTTTTGTGCGCTTCACTCAGTATGTCAGTGCGAAGAATCTCATCATTGGGAATCCAGATGCGATTGAGATAACAGAGAGTTCCATTCAGGTTAGGGACTAGATGTGCTTCCGCACCACACGCTAACTCGGCGCGTAGGTTGCCATTGCTGATCGATGCGCGCTGCGCGTCGCGAATGCGCGATTCAAGATTGCTTTGGATCGGCGCGAAGTGAAGCTGCGTGCGCGGCAAAATACAGTTGAGTTGACTGGGTTTGCGGCTGAGCGCATTGGCTACCACATTGGCCTTTCCAGGGTGATATCGGATCTCACAATCGTAATCGCTGATGAGTTCGTTCCATCGGCGTTGTCTCATGTTAAGTTCCTTTTGATCAAAAATGTGCTGAAGGCTTTTATGGTCGGTGTAAATAATGCACTTAGTACCATAGAGGTAGTGTCTCCAGATTTTTAAGGCAAATACAACTGCACCAAGTTCGAGGTCGTGAGTCGTATAATTCTTTTCATGAATTTTGAGTTGCCTTGACGCGTAAGCGATAACCTTGCCTCGTTGCATAAGTACACAACCGAGACCTTGGTTGGAGGTATCACAATAAACGACAAGGTCGTCAGTACCCTCTGGTAACGTTAGAACAGGAGCTTCGCACAACTTTCGCTTGAGCGTTTGAAAGGCTTCTTCTTGCTTCGAGCCCCAATTATACGGTTTGCCTTTGTGCGTTAATGCTGTTAAAGGCAAGGCGATTTTTGAGAAATTCGAAATGAATCGCCGGTAGTAACCAGCTAAGCCCAAAAAGGAACGGATTTCGGTAGGAGTGGTCGGTGTAATCCAGTTCTTGATTGCTTCAATTTTGGATGGGTCGACATGAATACCCATTTTGTTTACAACATGACCAAGAAACTGTACATCGTCAGACCAAAACTCACACTTGGAGAGTTTGGCATAGAGTTGTTCGGTTCGAAGCTTTTGCAACACCAACAGAAGATGTTGTTCATGCTCGGCCTTGGTTTTAGAATATACCAGAACGTCATCAATAAACACGATCACGAATTGGTCTAAGAAAGGCCTACACACCCGGTTCATTAGATCCATGAAGACAGCAGGTGCGTTGGTTAAACCGAAGGGCATGACCAAGAATTCAAAATGACCGTAGCGGGTTCGAAAGGCAGTTTTGGGAATATCTTCTTCACGGATACGCAACTGGTGATAGCCAGAACGGAGATCGATTTTGGAGAAACAAGAGGCACCTTGGAGTTGGTCAAAGAGGTCGTCAATACGCGGTAAGGGGTACCGGTTCTTGTGAGGTTGTTCAGCTCGCGGTAATCGATACACATGCGAAACGAACCGTCTTTCTTTTTAACGAACAAAACCGGAGCACCCCACGGCGAAGAGCTAGGGCGAATGAATCCTTTATCGGTCAACTCTTGAAGTTGACTTGCTAATTCTTGCATTTCAGCGGGTGCAAGTCGATAAGGAGATTTGGCTACGGGGGATGCACCAGGAACAAGATCAACACGAAACTCGACTTCCCGAGCGGGAGGTAAACCAGAAAGATCTTCGGGAAAGACTTCAGGAAAGTCACGCACGATGGGGATTTCATGAAGTTTCTTCTTTCCTTCATCGGGTTTGATCACATGAGCTAAGAACGCGACACATTTCTTTCGTAAAAGTCTTCGGGCTTCAGTGCATGACATAAGTTTAAGACCGTTAGATGGTTTCTCGCCGTAGATATGAAGATCTTGACCATTTTCCCGAGGAATGCGAATCAATTTCTTGGCGCAGATTACTTCGGCGCGATTTTGCGAGAGCCAGTCCATACCAATAATAACATCAAAACTTCCAAGAGGCATGGGAATGAGGTCGATTAGAAAATCGTGTTCATTAAGGTTAAGCGTGCAATCTTTGATCACGGAGTTTATTAAAATTGTTTCACCGTTAGCCATTTCAACTGTAAAGTTTCCGTTTAAGTTTATTCGCGGTCGCGCAAGTTTTTGTTCAAATGCGCGAGAAATAAAACTCTTATCGGCGCAGTATCAAAAAGTATAGATGCATATTGTCCGTTAAGTAAAAATGTACCATTAACCACGTCATTATTCGCTTGCGCTTGGTGCGCGGTTATATTAAATGCTCGTCCGCGCGCCACTTGGTTTGAAATTTGGTTAACCGGATTAGCTTGCGTAATTTGTACTTGCAGTCTCGGGCACGCTTTCGGAAATGACTGGGGTCACCGCAGTTATAGCACGACCTGGGTCGTGGATTATGGTATGTTGATTGTGGGTTTTGCGGGTAGGTTGGTGGTGTTTGCGCGATTCGGTTGGCGGGAAGGACTCTACAGTACTCAGCAGTGTGACCAATACGGCCACATCGGTTGCATTGTCGACACGGGGCTTGAGTTGGGTGATGAAGTTTACAGGTTGGGCAAAAGGGTTGGTTTCCTGTGTAAGGTTTCTTAGTTGACGGGGCAGGGAGCGCGGAATTGGTTAAGGCATAGTTATGGACTACAGGGGGTGTTGGGTAGGTTGACAGTGGGTTAGGAGCGTGTACTGGAGGTTGGTAGGCGGGTTGCTGGACAATGAGCGGGTTGGTAAGCGCGTAGGCTTGATGATTTGGTTTGCGCCTGCGTTTGAGGTTGTTACGGTTTGAGGGTTCTGACTTGGTTTCTGTTGGTTCTGGGACAGTCTTGGTGAGTTTGGTCTTCTCGGCTCCCCGCAGGAACAGGGTTCCTGCCCTGACATGGTTGTCGCTGAGCACAGCGGCCAACTCGATGGCGTCAGAGAGGGTTACTGGGTTCCTGGCCCATACAGAATCTTGAATTTCCATGGGGAGACCCCAAGAAACTTTTCGATGGCGCGGCGGGAAGGGGTAACTAGGTGCGGGACAAGCAAACTTAGTTCGTGAAAGCGCGTAGCGTACTCGCGCGCTTCGCCACTGTACTGTTTCAAGTTCCAAAATTCCTCCTCAAGGCGCTTTACTTCGTTGGGAGGGCAGAATTCTCGAGTCAAAAGATCCTTGAATTCCTCCCAGAGCATGCTAGAAGCAGCCTCTGCGCCACGCGCGTGAGCTACTCTGTTCCACCATGTAAGCGCCCTTGATTCCAGGACACTTGAGGCGTATAAGGTTCGTCGGTCTGGAGGGCAATGGGTATGGAGGAAGGTGTTCTCAATTTTCTCGAGCCATTGGAGCATTACGGTGGCTCCTTCGAGCCCTGTGAATTTCGGAGGGTTACCCGCATTAAAGGACTTGATATTGTATCCGGAGGGGTTGGTATTATTTTGATTTAAGGCTTGGGCTATTGCGGCGGCCATTTCCTGGGAACGACGCTGCATACGTCTGCGCGAGGCTTCTCTCCTCTGATGACGGCGAGCTGATAGCGGAGGCATTCTATAAAAGTTTTTGTTAATATCTTGGTATGGAAAATCGTTTTAGCGCAAAGTATATCATTGTAAAGCTTGTTTCGCGGAGTTAAATGCTATCAAATTTTGAAGTAAAATATGAATTTAATTGCAAACTTAATACATGTAATGAATTCGAATTGAAAATCAACAATTCATGCATCACCATGACTTTTCAAATCTTCAACTTAAAATATACGAGTAAATGAGTATTGGAGATTGACAATTCATGTATCACCATGACTTTTCAAATCTTCAATTTAAAATATACGAGTAAATGAGTATTGGAGGTTGACAATTCATGTATCACCATGACTTTTCAAATCTTCAATTTTAGAACATAAGGTTATTGGGGATTGAAAATCAACTATTCATGTATCACCATGACTTTTCGGATTTTCAATGTTAAGTCCCAACAACAAACGAATATGTAAGTAAAGAAACGAATTGAAATTTAACAATAAAAATCGAAAGATCGCGGATAAAATATGAAATCACGTGCTGCGTATGCGCAAGCATATTTTATAAATATCGAGTAATTAACAATTAGCGCGCAATCATGAGATTTTTCTCATGCGCGAGAAGGGACTCTTAGGTATTTCTAGGTCGTTACGTCTAACCACCTAATCCTAAAGTCACGGAGCTCTGATACCAATCTGTAACACCCCGACCGATGGCGGATTATACATCGGGGCGCTACGTATTGTTACATTACTCGTGACACTATTTGGGTGTCAATATTTAATAAATACATTTCATAGCGCATGCGCATAACACACCATAAAGTAACATAATTCACATATCATAACTCATAATATTCAAATACATAAATTTGTCTTGTTATATTTTAAACTAGGTCCAAAGTAAAAGAAAACATCCTACGTGTCCTCGAGTTTCCAAAAGCAGCTACAGCAAACCTGAACATGTGTTAAAATAAAACGTCAACACTTGCGTGTCGGTGAGAAATCAAGTTTAATAGATATAAATAGATAATAACAAAGCACTGCGCGCAACATGTGTATAACTGGTGTTCAACATAGTGTGTAAACAGATTGTGATCAAGCCTAAATAGATCATAGCTCATAGTTCATAGCGTGCTCCAAATCGAGCAAAAACAAATAATCATTCGTGTATGTGCAAACAAACCAAGAAAATCGTAACAATAGGTCTCCCGTGTTCATCTAATGGATCCATGAAAACTTCGGAATAGGCCGATCAAAGCGGTTAATGATCAACACATACAAATATACAACACTAGTAAACGTCCATAACACGTGGGTTTTGCGCACATAATTTCATAAACAAGTTTAAGACTCAAGTTGTACGAACACATGAACATCCCAAAACGTTAAAAATAAAAGGGGATTAGGTACGAGATTGCTCACTTGTAAAAGGTGCGTTGAAAGATAATGCAAGAACCAACTTTTAAACAAGCGAAAGTTAACCTATAAATAAGAGGTTGTTGGTTTAACGATTGGTTTTTATGTCTTGAATATATGTAAGTCACTTAAACAAATTATTAAAAGAAAAATTATATATTATTTATTTACCGAGATTTCTGGGCAGAAAAGAAGAGAAGACGGATTGCAAAGAGGGGAGTTGGAGGCGTTGCTGAGGATGCTGAGAGTAAGGGAGAAAGATTTTGGGGAGTGTTTAAGTGTTTGAGTGTAGTGTTTAATTATCCAAGAAATTAGTTTTATTTATAGGAAAACCCTAGGGAACACATCCCTTGAATTGGGGAAAAAGATCTTATCAAATCAAAGCAAAAGATATCAAAAGCAAGAGATATGGTGGCAGCTGCAGGGGATGAGGAAGGCTGACAGGTTACTGTTCATAGCATGGGAGGGGTCATTCAAAGTACTGCTCAAGACATGGAAAAGGAGATTTTAAAAGATTATATCAGTTACTTTTTCTAACAACCAAGAGGGTTGGTAAGCAAGCTGCGCCGAAAGTGACTTTTCGGACAGATGTCAGATCTGGCCTACTGTGCCCATACCTTGGCAGGTATAGCACAGAAGATAAGATATTTCAAAAGCATACAGGCTGGCTTAAACTGGAGAAAAGACTTAAGTGTCTAGCGCGAGAAGGCTTGAGTGCGCGAGGGCGAAGGCAGACAGAACAAACCTTAACGCTCCGCGGGAAGAACTACAATCCTTAGCGCGCCGCGGGAAGAACTACAATCCTTAGCGCGCCGCGGGAAGAACTACAATCCTTAGCGCGCCGCGGGAACAGTTCGCCTCGCGTATCGCAGGAACGGCTGGTCTTCACGCAGGCTTCCTTGTAAGGAGTCCGGCGCGTGGAGCTGCGCAGACATCCTTAGGCGGGAAGAACCAAAGGACAAGCAAAGAGAAGAGAAAAAGGGGGTTCAAGGCTCAAGGGTTAAGCAGAGAGGCGGGACGGCGACAAGAGAGAAAAAGGGGCGGGACGGCGGAAAGGAATTATTATTATTATCATTATTATTATATATATATATATGATAAATTTATAAAGATTATAATCAATTTTTAAATCTTAAAATCGGATCCGAAAACGGGTACCTGGGTCGGGTCGGATTTGGGCAGATGTCACATTGCACGTGTGCTTCTTCTGTTGGCTGAACTGTTGTGAGAATTTCTTCACCAGATCATCCCAACTAGAAATTTGACTATCAGGAAGTTTTTCGAACCATTCCCTTGTTGCCCCTGTTAGTGTCAATGCGAACATATGACACCAATAGGGGAGCGTCCATCCGCTCACACCACCTACCGCCACGAAGTTCTGCAGATGATCGCTAGGATCAGTCATGCCATTGTATCTACCCACCGTTGTAGGTATCTTGGCATTGACAGGAAAGGGTGCTGTCACAATGCTAGCTATAAATTTTGACTTCTCGGCAAAGGCTGTCGGACGGTATGGCTTGGTGAAATCTTCCTCAGCATCGCTGTGATGCTTGGTATGGCGGACGACTACTTCTTGTTCTTGAACTCATCCTGCTATTGCCTGTTAAGAAGCTATCCTCCGGGTGATAAGTTGAGTCATAACTGTCATACTCGTCCAAGTAGGAAGGCATCCGCATGTCTATGCGAGGATGAGGACGTAGCCTTCGTGGTTCAATAAATTCTTGATCAGTTTGTTGACTATAACGAATTTGGCTTCCTCTCACCGTTGGAGGGGGAGAAAGAGATCTCTGAGGAGACTCTTCGTAAGTCAAAGTACGGGCATGATAACATTCGTTACGTACCCTGCGCTCACACTCAGCTACCAAACTTTCCTGTTGCACACGGAGCCACTCGTCCGGAGACAACAGTCCTCGAGATCTGGACTTCTGACGATGAGATCTCGCAAGTTCAGAGTCTCCGGAATCACCTTCCAGATCCATAATTGATCTAGTACGGCGAGTCTCTCTCGTAATTCGTCATTGACCTGCCAAATTGGAACCCTCCGGAGCCGTAACACGTCCCAAATCGGTGGGAATTGGTCTGGTTGGTGCAACAACACGCTCAAGGGTACCATCTTCCGGCGTTACACCGGTGGCACGTGAACCCGAAGACAAACCACGTGCAAAAATACCGGAAGCAAAACCTTCGGGTGCTTCAGTATTATCGACACGCGGTGTTTGTACAAGAGTTTCCGTCGGCCCTTCAGGAAGTTTACTCATACTTTAAACGAATCGAAAAACCAACGAAGAAAAAATTGCGCAGTTCTAACACCAAAACGGATGGCGCCAATGAAGAAACACGGATCCGATCCCCTGTTATGGGTCCTGGATCCAATGAGTCAACAGGGTATGATACGATAACTACTAACACAATATGAGCACAACTTCCCAAAGTCCAATGACCGGAACCTGCAAAACAGACACCGTGAGTCTCGTTATAGGAAGGACAAGGTGGGGGGTCTTCCTGTAACCACCCTCCGGCGTGAGAATCAGTAACGTTCGTAGTGAAGAAAGTACTGAAGTAAAGTAGACTAAGTGTAGTCAGAAAACGAGTGGGTGAGTGTGGATGAATACCTCATGCAGGTTGACAAGGTATTTATAGCCGAAGGAGGTAGGAAGGTGATTGGGCCAGCTGTCCTCTTCTAGAAGATCTTGATAACCGCCTGGACGCGTGTCCTCTTATGATAGGTTGAGCTATACGTCCCATGTGCATGGGTATAACAACCTGGACACGCGTCACCTAATGATAGGACGAATTGTATCCTGGCCATGTGCGCGGTTATAACAAACTGGCCAGGTGTCCTTCTTTCATTGGTGGGCAAGTCACGTATTCCTCAAGTAACAATCGTGGACGTTCTTCTAGAGTGTAGTTAGTTATTGACAGCTGTTTAATTGGCATTGCCCTCCAGTCATTTTGGCGGACCAATGTCTTATCCTGCGGATGACTTCTGAGGATGCCAGGATGCTTCCGCGCGTGGTATGAGGACGTTTTCCTCTTCCGTGATATGCAGGTGATCCGAATATCCCGCGGGTGATACATGAGAGGTTACTCAATGACCCGCGGGTGGTACTTAAGGGTATTTGGGTCTTTTTGGTACCTTACCTCTATACGTATAATCAACATATTTTACCATTTATATTTAATAAACTATTTATTAGTTGGAATAAGTGTTAGTTAAAATCACTTTTTTATTAACTTTGAACGTATATTATTGTATTGTTATATATGAGTTATATAAGTACTTATTTCCCGGTTTGTTTTCTACAATTTGATAGTTAGGCAGTGGACCAAATCATGTTAAAGCCAGAGCTAAGATGAATGAAATATCAATACTCAATGAACAATCAAATATGTTAAAATTTGAAAGAAAAAAAATCAAGGTTTGCCAACCCGCACATAAGTTATATAACATACTTGAAGTATTTTAATAAGGGTGCGAACGCAATCACCCACCCTTGAGCGAAAACAAGGACTTGTATATCCTAATCGATTTCGTAGTAACTAGTAACGGTATATTTAATTAATAAGACAACAAGATACATCACATCGAAAATAAAGTTACATATATTTAAATCCTTTTATGTGAATGACTAGCTAGCTAGGTTCAAAGTACTTATCAGGTGTTAAGTTTTAGTGTCTTATTACTATACTATGTATGTAACACGTTAAGGATATTTGATACTACGTACAAAGACTCATAACATATGTTCCATTCCCACTTCAGTAGTTGAGTCTCTATTTAATTAACCATCCATCACATTACTTCTCAAATATTCTAACTTGTACTTTGAATATTGGTGGGTATTGTTATTATCACGTTATTATCACTTGTTGATGTTTGATGTTTGATGTTGTTGTTGCATTTCATTTTTATAGTCATTATTTATATTTAGGTATTTATTGTTATTTATTTATTAATTTTTTTTGTTATTATTATTATTATTATTATTATTACTTATACATTTGAAAATTTAATACTTTCAATATAGAACTTGTTTTTTTTAACTAATATTTTCATCATGTAACAAATAAGATTAGAGCTTACAACTTTTTGGTTGAAAGCGATACACATTTGTCATCAGACCAAGTTAGTGGTTATGAGCTGTTAACAAAAACAATACTCCATCAAGCTAGTGGTTATGAGCTGTTAACAAAAACAATACTCCATCAATTTTATAATCCTCTTAAACTTTTTACTTTTTCTATCACTTAAATAGTAGAGATGGACAATTGAAACGAAACCAGACATGCCCTACATGAACCATCGGGTACAGACCAGATACCAGCTCCTCAGAGAAACCCTACTCGGATTCGGAACCGGTTACACCTTTACCCGGTCAAAACCCGGACCTGAACCGGCAAAAAATCAATAAAAGACACCGGCCAAACGGTTCAAAACCTGAAACTACCCTAAACCGGGCCGACCCTACCGGAACCGTGTCAACGGATTTCCAGCTTTGGTCTTAAAACTTAAAAGACACAACTACAAGGTGCTCCAACACCCTTAGCTTAGGATAACACCTTAAGACAGAGATTTCAGTAAATGGGCTTTAAAATAATAAAACAACCAACTCAAAGTCTCAAACTACAAAAGTACAAAGACGTATTAAAAAACTTTAGGGCTTATCAGTTGGGCCTTGCATACTTGATGTTTACATTAATAGCCCAATTTCTATCAAGAGTTTTGACCGAAAACCGAATACAGCCACCAACTTGTTAATTCGTATACGCTTCCGAAAACCAATGAAATTGAAACAAAAATAACCGAAAACCAAATTAGCCGAAAATCAGTTATTTTTTGTATTCTCATGTAACTTTTCTTAACTGAACCGAACCAAATCACCATTCATATTTTCATATATGTATACAGTGCCGTCTCTGAGGATGCGGGGCACCTCAGGGGCCCCGTGCAAGGAAAAATATTGGCCCCTATACATTGAAATTATTTTTGATGAGAAACCAGAAAATGCTTGGATTAGTATATTGGACAAAATGACTATTACTTTTTGTTCTTTGAATTACACGAAATTCGAATTTTATAACTTTAGTTATGGGCTTTTGTTTTAAAAAACTATATATTAGATATACATAGAAGATAAAAGATCTTAATACAAACAAAGAAATTGATCCAAACAATAAAAAGAAAAGAATGTAGCCCATAAAATATGCAATACAAGTTTTGAAAAAAATGGAAAAAAGAGTACAATTATTGGGTATTGAACCTGAGTCCAACATTATCATGTACACAATGGAGTATACCATGTGAGCCACAAGACATTTTTAGTTAATTTTTGTTTGTATTTAATTTATCTATTGCATATCCTGCATTCTTTAAATTTTGGGCCCTAAAATTTTGGGCCTTGTGCGGTTGCACGGGCTACACGGCCCTTGGGCCGGCCCTGTATGTATAGCTTGTATAGCTTCATGTAATGTATTTTATGTTTTATGCTATCATTTCATGTATTTATACCCTTAGTTTATGTATTTATGAAACAATTTCATTTATTTCTAAGTAACAAATTTAGACAAATTTGATTTTGGTTAATAACCAAAAGTAACCGAACCGAAAACCAAAATTAACCAAAAACTTATCGGTTAATTTAGTTAAGACTACTAGCCGAACCAAAAACAAAAATTAACCGAATAAACTAAATCGATTACCAAAAACTGATTGGAATTTATTTAAGGTTAATAACCGAACGTCCGAACCGAATCGTGCACACCTCTGGTGAAAACTACAACCATGAATATTGATATTCATGCACCAATTCCATGTCAATATCTATTAATTAATTTCCGCCACATGTATGTAACTCATTTTGCAGTCACATCACACCTACATAAGCCGTTCTCTTCATAAATGACCTACTTTAACTTTAACTATCAACAAAGTGGATTCATTAACAACTTACAACGTTGTTAGATCTAAAGAAGCACGTGATGGATTTCTAAAGATATGATTAAAGCAACTCTTGTTTGGTAATGCCAATTGCCAAAGACTTCTTTCTGTCCAACGTTTTGTTTTCTAACTAGCTCTATTAATTAGTATTCGGCGCATGTTCGGGATTAAGCAACTACTTACACTTCGTTATGTGAATCCACCTTCATGTTTCTTGAAGTCATATGAGGCTCTTTAGGAATAAGTCAATTTGGACATGTGTCTTTAACGGCTCAAATTGATGGAACATGCATTGTGCATACTCTACTTAAATCACTTTGCCCAACAAGTTATGTTACAACTAAACTAGTGTTAGGCTTGGTGACAAGCATTAAGTTGGTTCAACATGTCTCACTGGGTGGACATGGAAATCTAATGTGCTATGTTGTATAGCTATTTTAACTATCAAATTCGACACATTGACTTTATAATTTCTTTATTTACTCGGTTATTATTTCACTTTCTATCACGCCAAAATGACATGTCATACAACCTGATTGATCGATAATTTTATAAATTCAAAGTTATTTTGTTTATTATCTTTGTTAAAATGGTTATTCTGGTAAATTCTTTTAAAAATTTGGTTTAATATTACATGTTAAAGATATGTTACATATGTATAGCTATATAAAAGTTGAGGTTCAATTTATTACATTTTATATCACCCTATTTATACTTACTCTACATGCTCTTTTGAGATATTCTTATTATTATTTTATACAATTGTTAACAATATTCTAATAATCTTCATGTAATCTTTTAAATCTATGTTCACTGGAAAATTTCTGTAGATTAGTAGATTTTCATGAAAATAGTTAAATGTCACTGAAAAGTGATGTTTTTTTAATGACAAAATATACACTTTATAAGAATTGTTGAACCTATAGCCTCTTATTCAACACACCCAACCACCTTATCACTTCATTAGAGTGGAAATGACAATCGAAAAGTAATGTAAAAATTTTCATAATTAAAACGAGTAATATGAATTTTTTTTACAATCAAAGCACTCTAACGTAACCACATAACACGTTAACTTCAATAAACTAACGTCAATTTTGAAGATGTGTTGGTATATGCACCTCTACAAGATAACAAAATAAAGGTGATCATGTGAATATGTGAGTGAAAGGGAAAGAAGGGATTGACTAAACATACTTTTCTAATTTTGAATTGTATTGACGGTTTTCTTAATAACTAAAAAACCTAATCAACTTCTATTACTATATAAATGTTCATCACAACACACGAGGCTCAAACCTAAGACCTCTTGGTAATGGACGTCACTTTACATGGCACATGGATACTACCAGGCTTTATATAGAAACAAAAAGCACAATGCTTGTAACATAGCGTTATCAAAGTGCTTAATAAGTGTGCTTCCTTTTAATATCAACGCCTCTAATTTTATAATGAGCATTAGTTTGAATTTTCTATAAAGTTTTAAGAATGAGTCACTTAGCGATAAATCAGAAAACGGGAAGCATAAAATCAAAATATATTGATATGGTACATGTACGGGCATAACCATATAGGTATCAATACATGTATTTTAGTATGGGTGCCACTTTGAGTCTTTGATACCATTTAACCTTTTTTTCTTCTAAATATCCTATGATCTTGGTACATGTACGGGTAACAAATAAACTTAATTAATACGGGTATCGATGCTGGACGTATACTAAATTGGTACGGATACCAGCTAGACTATATGTCTACATGATTAATAATCAGCTGAACATATATTTTTCACATAAATATAGAAGCTTCCAATAAATATATACATAATTCAAACGGGTACAAATCCACACCCGTACACATAAATACCAAATTCCAAAATCCTAAAATCTATTTAGGCTGAGGGGTGCGGAGCGCGAGAAAGGGCGTAAGAGGCGAGACGCTCGCGCCCCGGGGCGCGAGGACCACACCACCGAGGCGCGAGAGGGGCGCGAAAGGGGCGCGAGCGCGGAAAAAGAGGCAGGCGCGGGTGGGGTAGCGGCTGGGGGGAGCGTGAAAGTGGTCTGGGAATGCGTGAAAAGAGCCGTTGGGCTCGTTTTTTATTAAAAAAAAAAGATTTTTTTACTCTATATAATACCATACATTGCAACCAATATCAAACCAAAATCAAACCCGATTTTTTCATTGTGTTCAACCTATATCAAACCCAAACCAACACCAATATCACATACCAATATCACATACCAATATCTCATACCACACCCAAAACCCAAAATCACCCCATCTTCCAAACCTTTTTTTAAAAACATGGCTGGAAATTGGTACCCAAACCTAGAATCAGATTACAGTTACGACGATTTATGGTCGGCACCGGACCAACCGATGTTTTATTCGGGGTCGCAACAACCATCCGGCTTTCAACCATCCAACATACAACCGTCTCCTAACTTTGTAGTTCCGGAGACACAAGAACCAGAACCAGAACCAGAAGGTGAAGCTGCGGGACAAAGAAGACGCGTCCACCGGAAAAAACAAGTTGCAACGGACGGGTCGGGTTCGGCTTCGACTGGAAGGGCGAAACGGAAAATCACTCCGTGGTCATCGGATGAGAAGGAAGCCCTGTGTCGGGCTTGGATAGCCATTTCTGAGGATCGGCGTTGCGGTAATTGTTTTAACGTTTTTAAAAATGATTTTAAAAAAAAGTTAAATAAAAAAGTTAAATGACTTACAAATTTATTTATGCATTTTGCAGCCGACTACCAAAAGAGCAAGGTCTTTTGGACAAAGGTTAGGGAGACGTTCTATTCGCTCGTTGGGAGTACAGAGCGGAACCCCGATATGATTTCGGGTCGGTGGACCGAAATCAGAAAATTTGTCGGCTTGTTTACTAATCTGTTCAACAGGAACGCCGGTCGTATGAGACCAAGTGGCAGTGACGATTTGGCGGTCTATAATTTCACTGTCGAAGAGTGGAAGCAGGAGTGCCTGCGGAGGTATGGGACGGTGAAGACGTGGGACGGTGTAAAGGTGTGGGAGAGGTTGAGAAGGTGTTCCAAGTGGGTTGAGCTGGTGGCGCCGGACCTTGATGCGGAAGTAGGGCCGAAACGGACTAAAACTAGTTCGTCTGGAGCGTACAGCACTTCCGCCGGGTCGGATTGCCGGGTTGGATTCGACCTAAACGTTGCGGGGGAGGAAACGTCTTCACCGCCGAGGAGGCGGCCATTGGGAAGGGACGCCAGGGGGAAAAAACCGGCTGAGGGGGAAGCCGTAAACATCAACGATCTTGTTGAATCCCTCAATAAATTCAACAAAACCATGGAGGTGGTCTCTATTGACAAAAAGGAAAAAAAAAGAATGAGAGATTTGGACTTCCTTGCAAGAGACTTCAGCCACCTAAATCCGGTCGACCAAATGCTGATGGAAAAACAAAAGGAACGTATCCGGAAGAGGTTGATCGAAGAAGACGAAGCCGAATAATAAGAATAATGTTTTTCTTTAGTACTTTAATTTTTTTTATATATTAATGTGTTTTTTTAATTAATGTGTGTTTTTTTAAATAATTTCTTGTTTTTTTAATAATACGTTTTTTTAATACATTTATAAAAAAATAAAAAAATAAACCGCTCGCGCCCCCTCTCGCGCCCCTCCACACCATGGCCCGGGGCGCTATCACCACTACCAACACCCATCTTATCAAGTTTCTCTCTCTGCCACACGTCACAATATTATTGGCTGGCGCCCCCACTCACGCCCCCTCTCGCGCCCCCCCCACACCCCTTAGCCTTATCAATATTCATACCGAATAGAATAAATATCTTCCCTAGTTAAGAACAAGTGTGAGGGTAGATCTATAGATTATTATTATTAATATTATGCAAACAATTAAATACCCCCACAAAACAAAAAGCAAATAGTCACCTCCTTGACAACGTGTCACATCTATCCTCCACACTCACACACCACCCCGGGCCCACTTCCGGTGATCTGGTACCCCGTCAGCACGGTCCCACCGGACTCCAACCAATTACTTAATTCCCACTAACCTTTTCCTTTCACGTCCGTATCATCTTTACAACCCAAACTCTCCTCCTCTCTACAAATAATAATAATAATAATAATAATAATAATATTATCTCCCTTCTTTCTCTTCTCTATTCTCTACCAATTATTATTATTATTATTATCATTATAAAATATCTAAACAAATAAATTCATCCAATTCAATCCAATCCAATCACACCTAGGGTTTCAAATTCAATATGAACAACAACAACAATCACGAGAATCAACAACAATCGGAACGACAATCGGTTACGGATCGAGTCGATGATGATAATCAGGACCGTACGGACGACGGTAATGGAACCGGACTGGCGGATCGGTTGACGGACTTGTTCGTCGGAGACGGTGACGATGAGGTGTTGATGCGACGGAGTGCGCGAGGAACGGTTGTGCAGTGGCTTCAGGCGCTTGATATGCAGGTCATGGGAGCCTGCCGTGCGGATGAGAGGTTGAAGCCGTTGCTTAAGGTTAATGTGTCCAGTGGCGTGGCGGAGGTTCGGTTGCTTTCGCATTTGTGTCAGGTATTGGTTGTTATCTATTGATTGTGATTACTTAGGTCTATGTATTGATGTATTCTAATCATTTCGTATTAATTAGATGTGTTACATACTGTACGGAGTTTGTGAACAATTCATATTATGATGTGATATGATGTTGATGCATAAATGTAGTGTTTATTAGTTAGCTGTATGTATTCGTATTGAATCAGTTAGGTTTGGATATTATTGATTCTGATGAATTTGTATTACTTAGATGAGTTATATACTGTAACTGTACAGAGTTTGTGAACAATTGAAAGAAGCTGTTGAATTAATTGTTGTGATATCATGATGTGATATGATGTTGATGCATAAACATAATGTTATAAGCTTATGTGTTTGAATTCATAATCTGTTAGTTAGGTTTGGATGTTATTGATATATGATGGAAAGTGTGATGTACAAATGTTATATAGTTGAGACTAAGGATTGGTGATTATCTATTAACTGTAATTAGTTAGATTGTTATTGGTCAATTGTTGCAGTGTGTATGATATGATTTGTTTGGTGTATGAGTTTATGTTTTGTTAGTTAGGTTGGGATGTTATTGAATATTGATATAAGATGGAAAGTGTGAGTTGTGCATAGTTAAAAGAGGCTGTTGATTAGTTGTTGCAATATATAATATGATTAGGTTAGATACTCGTGTATTAGGCGGGTTGAATAAATGTAATGTTATATATTTGAGAATGAGGACTTAGGATCTATCTGTCATTTGTGATTACTTAGGTGTCTGAAAGAATTTGTGTTTTATCGGTTAGATTTGGATATTATTGATATAAGATGGAAACTTTGCTGTATAGTCGTTGAAATATTGTTACAATAAACATGTGGAATTTGAGATGGTGAGTTATTTACTGTGCAGAGTTTGCGAATAATTAAAAGAAGCTGTTAATTAGTTGTTGCAATGTATAATATGACTAGGTTAGATACTCGTGTTATACACGGATTGATTAAATGTAATTTTTATATAGCTGAGATCAAGTATTTAGAAATTATCTATCAGTTGTGATTACTTAGGTGTCTGAATTCATATTTTATCAGTTTAGCTTGGATATTATTGTTATAAGATGGAAACTATGCTGTATTGTCCTTGAAATATTGTTATAATAAACATGTGGATTTTGAAATAGATGAGTTATTTACTGTACCGTGTTTGTAAACAGTTGAAAGATGCTGTTGATTAATTGCTGTAATATATGATATGATGTGATGTTGATGTATTTGGGTTTGCTTGCAGCACTTTGAACCGTCAGAAGTTGGATTGCTTGCAAGGTGCTTGTGCGTTCCGCTTGTGTCAGTTCGTGTTGGCAAGATCGACAAGCAAGGAACTCTCCTAATTCCAAACAGTTCAAGGTAGTTGCAATTTGAAATGCTCTGTAACTAAATTTTGATACATTATAAGTTTATAAATATAAACGACATATGCATCTCTTCATTAAAATTTGCTTGATCCATAAACCAGAACAATTTGGCATGTTATTCAATTTGTTGATTCTTAAAAAGTGTCAAGTACTTAGTTTTAGTTGTTGATTGGGATAATCTGGTTGAAGCTATGGCCTTTAAGCCAGGTTTGCGATATTTGTATTTATATGTAAAGTTTGATGGTCGAGCCGTATCATAGGTAGTAGGTAACATTTGCTTTGCATCCCGTTCATAGGTTGCTGTGGATATATTAAGGTCACTTTTTCTGCTTTCTGGGACTAAAGGGAAAGTTAGCTGCACTCTAACGTGCATAGGTTTCAATATGAGATGATTTTATTGTGTCTTGGTCTACATAATATCGAAGTTTTATGTGCTCATCTTATTATTCATCATTTTACATGGGTTTTAGTTTGCACAACTAGGATTGTTCTTCACTGACTACTACTTACACGTGGCATTTTAAGATTTTTTCCCCTTTTGATGGACTGGCATAGAACTGTTTGATGTCTTAGTGGTCATACACATACAAATATACATCCCTCTCTTTTTTTTCTCTCACACGCATCTTATTATTCTTCATTTTACATGCGTTTTCTTTGCATTAATAGTATTGATCTCCACTTTCATGCTCCTTTTTAAGATTTGTTGTCTGTGATGACCTGATACAGAACTGTTTTGTAATGCACTATTGCCTTAGTGGCCGAGAGCACACACACACACACACAACGTTTTATCTGTTGTAACCCCGAATGTGCAAGACATTTTCACAAGTAGTACCCGGTGTAATATTTCCGCAATAGGCGACATGTGATTTTTGGACAATGCTATATACTTCTAATCCCTAAAACTGTTAGGGTGAAAATTTTGAGTGCCTTGTACATGAATTGCAGACGTGTATGTACCTAACCTCGGATGTCATTACGTATTGGATACCATTTGGTTGCTACGTAGACAACTGCATTTTGGCCTGGGATTGATCATAGCTAGATGGTGTGTTTGACAAGGGAGGGTAGCCATTAAGGTTGGTGGAATGACATGGCTTATCAGATTTGTCAAGTAGTTATCAGTTAAATTTTGAGTTTTGTTTGTGTGTGATAATATCTGCTGCAGCTCACTGGTTTAATTGTCGGATACATCGGTTTTTAACTTGTCACATTTTATCTTACCATCTATTTGTCACTCACATACTTTCATTCTAACTTGTTCAATTTAACTGCTAATTGTCTTTATTAGAAACATATGCTCACATCTGTTTATTGATAATTGCATATTCTGAAATTTAATGAGTAGAAGTCTGATGTTCTAGGCTCGTGCACATCAGCATATTAATAGTGACATGTTCATCCTTCCAAATAAATATATCTTTTCATTGTAGGTAACTGGCGTATTCTTTTATGATCTCTGAATTAAGAAGAAGTAAAGGTAGAGTTATGCTCTTATATTAATATTCTTACAGATATGCTATGCTGTCTGAATTCATATTCTGATTTCTGGAGTCTTCTACTCGATAAATCTTTTTTTTATTGTCATATGGTTTTTAACATTCTTGTCTGGTTCTTTGACTTCACATCCATTCTTGATTTCTTGCTACAGTTTCTGTTATCCATTAATGCACCAGGACACATTTTCAAGTTCAGAAATTTTGTTTTTTTTGCTATTTAGCTGTTTAATGTATAAATACAAAAGTTACCATCAACAGCTCTTATTTTTTGGGGATATTGATATGAATTATGTGTTCAATAATCAATGCTGTTTCTACTGTTTATTATATATAACATAGGAACTAAACCAGATCACCAGTGTCATTCTTATTATAAAGCAGTATAGTTAATTTGTCATGATGTCTTTAGCCATGTGTGAAGTGTATGTCATGCTTTTGGAAAATTAAGATGAGAACTATGTGAGTAGCTAGTATTGTTAGGTGCGCTATTTCAGTTACTTTTAATTTTAAAAGAATAGCAGCCTTTATTCAACATTGCATTCTGAAGGTGTCTCATTATAGTAATTGGAATGCTCGTCTTTGATCTAATATTTGTACTGATTGTGTTTTTAGGCGTATTTTGTTATTGCCTTCGAGCATTGAAATACTAGAAGTTATGCACTTATGGTGTCAGACACCTTTGAGTAGACAGTTTCTAGAATGTTAGATAAATAGTAATTGTCTTGACTCTTGAGGGATCTTATAGTAGTAACAACTCCTCTCTCTCCTATCCCTTAAAAAGAACTTATTAAAAAACAAACATGAAGAAACTTGGTATTGAAAATCACATTCCAGACTAGAAAACTCAAATCTCAATATGTGATTTTGAATATGGTGGCTATATGTGTGATGAACTGAATATTTTTATTTTTCGACACTTGATGTTTATACTTTCTTGCATTGAAACAGGGGGGACTTAACTCTGTCTCTCTTACCGACATCTGATCTACGTATATCCTTTCTCGGAGATGATGGTCATGTAGAGCGTCTTTCAACCTTGAGAAGTATCTCTGATTGCTCGTCTGTCATGATTGAAGGAATATCAGCAGATAATTGTGGTCGGTCTTTTATGATTAGGGTTCCTACTAGTGATGAACCTTTTTACTTTTGGTGCTCTGAGAAGTCCAAACTTCTTGGTAATGAATTGCTTGATAAGGTAAGTATCGTATTTTGTGAATTGCATACAAACGTGTCTGCTACTGTGCTACGAACTTATTGAAAAATCTATACTGATATATGCTGCATACACTGTTTTTAGATGAAGAACTTACTTGAGAAGAAGCCTTCCCTTGCTGATTTAACCGGAATTAGTGATTCTCGTCTTGAATGTTTTGTGACTCGTCTTCGAACTTATCTTGTTGGTTCAAATCCTCAAGCGAATAATAATATTGAACCCGTGTCATTAGCCATTCCCTCGTCGACAACCTCTTTAGGACATGGCGGAACTGGTAAAAGCTCACAATTGGCATCGAAGTCTTCACGTGGTCGGACCTGTAGCATTCAAGGCAGTCTGAGTCCAAAAGCAAGTTCTTTCAAAGACAGCCCACCTAGAAGTCTTATTTCCTTGAAAAATGTTGTTAAAGATAAATTCAGGCGGAAGGGAGAAACAAGCAGCTTTTCATGTGCTGAGAATCTCGATACCATTTCTGTTTCATCCAGTTCTACCAATATATCCACTCCAAATCAGCCTTCTAAAGACAAGGTTTATGAATCAGCTATTGATAGCAGCTTGTTCCCGTTGATAACCGGGCTAGAAGTTGGTTTAGCTGAGAAAACTGTAGATGACACCTCGGTCAGAAGTTCAACTCCTCCGCTTTCTCCATTTTCTCCTCATTATTGTTGGTGTCCACCTGTTGCGTCTGCTCTCCAAATGGCATCAGCTTCTTCACAGATGAAGCACATGCCAGTGGTTGATTCGTTTACCTTGCCACCCCTTTCTTCACTTCTCGCAGGCTCGTCGTCATCCAGCTTGTTAACACCGAAACCAACTCTTAATCTGGATAAAATCCCACCTTTCTTACCCGAACCACTGGTTAGGTTACCCATATCTATGCCAACTTCTCAACAGATCCCGCTTTTCACTCCCTTGATGACTGATTCAATAGTTCACATCCCTGTAATAGACATTTGCTCTTCAGGACAAGCCTACCTGGTGAGCGGCGGGCCTGCCATGAACGTCACCATCCCACCACTCCACCAGGCGCTCGTGAGCCCACTGATCCAAGAAACCGACTCCATGGCTGAGAAGAGCGCAAGGGATACCCTACGCCTGCTAATCAGTGGTTCAAGCCAGCTGCCCTCGGTTCTAGTCCATGTCAACGGGAATCAAAACGGGCTGGCATCTGGAAGCAGGGGTCTTTATGGGGGAGCTACAGACGTGAACCACGCCATTGCAAATAGCATTGCTGCCGTGGGCTTGGTGTCACTAAGTGAGAGGTCCGGTGGCTGTGGTGTTATGAGGAGGTGCCTTGATGAAGGTGATCTGGTTGATCTGCTCGGTGACTCGGGTGGAACTTGTTCAAACAATGATGAGTCTGATCCAGGGGCTGGAAAAACCCAGTAACATGGGCTTCTTTACCTTTGTAGATCCTTGTTTGTCACTCCGAGATTAAAAAAAAAGAAAACGAAAAAAAAAAACAAGTGTAGATATATCTTTAATGTAGTTGTTTTGGGTGCAAATGATTTGTAACTAGACTGGAAATTGGAAAGTCATAATACCATGTCTCTACCCTTTTATAATTTAAATATTTTGGTTCAAAAGAAAAAATAAAGTATGGTATGAGGTATAAATATGAATCCTCCTCTTTATGTTGCATATGATATAAATAAATGAATAAAAAGAATTAACATGAATTGTGATTTATAACTATTTTAAGACTGTTTATTGCTGGTTGATATAACTAAACTTTAGAAGACCATCCTGTATGTTTGCGCTGTAACATCTCAAGTGAAGTTTTAAAATCTTCAAAAACAAACTAACAAAACATTAAACTTATAAACATAAAGTTGTGACATATTATTTCTAGAAAAGCCTTCTTGTTCGTTGTAATTATTGAGCGGCGACTTCTTCCTCGGAATTACTTGTAGAAATGCCTTCTTGTTCGTCGTGCACTCGAACATCAAGTGGTGTTTCATCTTCGAGAGTGGTTAAGTGTTGAATACGATCGATTGAGTCAAAGTGATCCTTTAAGCAAATGCACATCTCCACCGACTCCGAATTTAGTCTTGTTCTTCTCACCGATATTACCCTGCCACTAAGAGAAAAAGCGGATTCCGAAGCTACCGTAGAAGCTTGGACGGTTAGTAAATCACGGGCCATGGTGGCAAGAATCGGAAACTCGGTTTCCTTTACCTTCCACCAAGCCAAAACATCAAAAGTGCCATATTCCTCTTCGGATAAACCGGTAGAGTAATCATTTGCACTATACCTTCCTAGTTCGCTTGAAGGGGTGTTACCCTTTTGTTTTTTAGCCGTTACGTTGCGAACGGTGTTCATAAGGCTAATCATGGGATCTCGTACTCTAGTAGCACTTGAACTTGATGAAGACCCCCCCGGCATAGGCATGTGTATGTTTGACCCATATTTATTTAAATAAAAGTCATACATAAATTTAAAATTCAAGTTAAAATAATTTTTTGCCTCTTTTGAAAAGTTTGGGTCAATTTCATGCATATCTAAGGCTGAAAAAATTTCGTCTATCACACATTCAACCCCCGTAACATTTAACATTGGGTTTAAAGCGGCGGCGCAAGTAAAAACCGGTGGCAATTCAAGAAAGTATTTTTTTAATTTAAACTTCATTGGTAATATGATGTTTGAAAACATTGGATTTTTATTTTCAAATTCTTTAAGATTGTTAACCATTAAAAATAACTCCGAAAGAACCAAGGGACTTGTCGGATAATACGTTCCCGATAGTTTCGTAGTTGATGTTTTAAAAACTTCAAGAAAAGTCGATAAGTCATTGATAATTTCCCATTTCTCATTTGAAAAGGGGATTGCCAAATCATTCTCGGCAAGACTAGAATGAAACATTTGTAAAGTTTCTCTTTGTTCCAAAGAACTTTGAAACATTATGCAAGTGGAATTCCATCGATGAGGTACATCCCAATTAGCTCCCAAAGCTTTTCTTCCCGTATCTTTACAAAATTTTCTATAATCCATTTGTCTTTTTTTACTTTTCTTAAAAACTTCATGTATCATTAGTCTAAAATCGTTTATAACCGATGTAACCTCATCCGAAGCAAGTCCGTCTTGCACGATTAAATTAATGATATGTGCAACACACATTGAGTGAAAAAATACACCATTGCAAATCGGCGTATATTTTAATTTTAATTTATCAACCGCCGATGTATTATTCGACGCGTTATCAAATGCCATTGAAAATATTTTATTTTCTAGTTTATAAGTTTTTATAACATAATCTAAAATTTCAAACAAATTATCTCCCGTATGTGGATACTCAAAGAGTTCGAAAGCAATGGTGCGTTTCATCATTTCCCACGATGACGGGTCTACCCAATGAGCGGTGACACAAAGATAAGATTCGGGTAGACCATGTGGAGCCGACCAAACATCACTAGTTAAGTTTATTCCCGTATTTATATTTTCAAAATATGCAATTAGTACCTCTTTGGCCTTCTTCCACAATTTTAAACAATAACTTTTAAAAGTATGACGACTTACGTGAATGTATTGTGGTTGAAGCGTATCTCGAATCATGGCGGTTAAGCGAGGGTTGTCGAAGTGGCTAAACGGCAAAGCTTCTTGAATCACAAACTTCGCCATACGATCTTGAACTCGATCAATTTGGTATGTAAATATTCCGCCTTCACTATCCATTTGCGTTTGTTGCGAATCGACGTTCTTTTTCAACGCCTTGCAATACGGTTTTTCGATGTGTTTCTTCAAATTTGAATTCGAAAGTGGGTTTAAATAAACCCCACAAAACTTGCACCGAGCCTTCAATGAATGGTCACTCAATTCAACCAAATCCCAATTGCACCAAATCTCTTGATTACGATTATGAGGTACAATACGAACAAAACTTGGTTCGGCGTTGGAACCTTGACCAACCGATGATTGTGAGGCAGCCATAACAACAAATATGAATATAGAAGAATAGAAAACAAGAGATTAGAGAACTCAAAACGTTGTAATAGCGTTTTTTTGTATTTTTTTGCGTTCGGGTTTGCGTTTTGAGTGTTGTGATGAACCCATGACACCAAATACCTATTTATACTAGTAGTGGGGTGCTTGGAGGAGCCAAAAAACGGCTATTTTTGACCCCAACGGTCAAAAAACGGCCAAAAAAACGATTTCCAACGGCTATACTCGATCCAACGGCTAGAACCGGTTCCTACCCGCCCCCACTCAGAAATGCAAGAACCGGTCACGGATCATCGGGTTGAATCAGATAGGGCCCGGTTCCTACAAAAATCGGGTAGGAACCGGTTCGGGTCCAGTTCGGTTCCACCGGTTCCGGTTCCGGAACCGGTTTTTTTGATCATCTCTAGGTTAAAATAAGGCTTGTTGTATATGCTTTAGTGCAATTCTACGTATATGGTTATGGGATGAAAATCCATTTATAGTAGAACTTATAGGGGTTTTAAGATGGATAAGAGATGAAACAAAATCAAAAGTTGAATCCAACATGAAGATGAATATGACATGTGAATACATATGTTGATACGAACATAGTTCTACCTTTTCTAGGCACTAAGACTCTAAAATTGCTAATTTATAACACAAAAAAAGGGTATATAATGCAATTACGTTTAACTATATAGACTAAAAACAAAATGGATTTACATGTTTGACCTAAAATCCACCCAATCTCGTTTAGACTATATATAAAACTCATGAATTTCGATTTCATTTTATGTTGTATTAGAGAAATTTACATCCTAAATATATATTTGTCATGTTTAAAGATTAATTACTTTAGAAAGTGCTTTATATTTTTACACTTAGTGTGATTATGTTGTTATCATCTCATAAAGCAAATATACTAATCGTACAAGAAATAAAAAAGAAATTTATGATTCACAGATTTACATAGAGGAGACGTTACATAATTTCACAAAAATAGGTAAAAGCCAAAGTAGCAGAAATTAATTTGTTCTTCCATTTAAAGAAACTTAATTCATTTATTTTCATTAACACTCTAGAGAGAGATACAATCATGATTCTTTTCTTTTCAAACATGAACTATTTGTTCTTTTGGACCAATAATGAAAACAATAAACACATTGAACCCATTTTTCAACTTTAAAACAATTAATCAAACTCCATATTCAATAATTCAATGGAATATACTTGTAATAAATATTAACTTGTAACTAGCTAAGATCGAGCACCATACTTTATAATCATGCGTGGGAAGTTTTATAGCCTAACAAGTAAAAGATCGGACAACGGCATGATTATGTATGAAGGAGAAGATGGATGATGAATATAAAACATACTCTTAAGAATGCAATATTACCTAATTTGATGGAAATTAAATTATTAATTATCAACAATTTAATATTTACCTAATTTTATAAAAATCCAATATTACAAATTATATATCGTGACTCCGTGATAGCGTATCATGGATTTTTTAACACTCACAATTTGGATTGTGTGTACTTTCACAGTTTCGGTATATAAGGAGTTGCAAGTTTTATAAATAAGCATAAAATGTCAGTAATCATAGTCAACAATTTAAATTCCAATTTTATGATATATATTGTTTTTGAGAAAACATAAGCTTATTTTAGATATTTGTATTATGTAGTTTTTTGTGTTATTTAAATTATAAATACATATTTTGTGTTATATATATATATGTGTATGTGTGTGCTTTACAGTAGTAAACTTGATGCTTTAAAAGTCAAATGATCTATTTTATAAAGTTGACTATAAGATCATGTGTAGTTAAAATTAGATAATTCCAGACATCTTACGTCATGTGACATCCGGTCAGCGTTTTAAAGTCTTACACAAAACAAATGTAGTGAGAAAATGCCCTTAACTCTCCTACAATCATTACCCCCCTCTCTCTCCATCTCTCACAAAACGTCTCTCTTTAAAGTTATGTACATAACTTGGACACACATAACTTTACCCATAACCTTGAGACAGAGATGGGAAGGGGACTCTCCCACTGCACATGATCTAATAAAGACGTAAAAAGATTTTATAACTTACCATGCATCTTAGCCATGTCATCATTATGAGTCTTAACCCTAGTGGTGTATATCTTATCAGCTTTCTTATATTCCTCGTTCAGATTCTTAATGCATTGATTCTCATTAATTAAAGTTGCATTATGAGATCTATAAAATTCTACTTAAAGATGCAAGTTTGAGAGCAAAGGTTTTGTGTAAAGATACAAGTTTGAGAGCAAAGGTTTTGTGTAAAAGTTTTGAGAGTAAAGGTTTGAGAGCAAAGTTGCATCATCATCATCATCATCATCCACAAAAGCCATCTTTGCCATGATCAAAGTGTTTGCCAGTTCCATGAATTGATCATCTTCTCATCCTGGTTGAGTAGACCATTCAGATTGAGTGACAAGGGCCCTTGAGCTTGATCTTGAATTCCCTGACCGTTTCGAGAACATCTTTGACCCAACCCTCTTATCGTTCCTCCTTCCACATTCATTCTCAGTGAAATCGTTGACCTTGATGTCGTTTGCAGGCTTTGAAAGATTGGTGCATTCTTTGGGGAAGTGTCCGACTTCATTACAGTTGTAGCAAAAAGCTTTTCTTTATCAAATACGATACTGTGCACATTTGAATCCTTGAAGCTGTCACTTTCGTATTTCTTCATTAAGTTTGTTGCTCTGTGAACATTCATACCTACAACACAACAGTTCATGATCACTTCTTTTTAAAATCACTCTCTCACTACATTGTTTTTCTCACTGGAACATTGTTGAAAAACACCTTTGTCTTTCCTTTAGATATACGGTTTTTACTTGTTCATCTTCTCATTTGTTAAGATTAGTTTACTTCTTAACTTCTGGTACGTTAAGTATATATGTATATATATTTGTAATGAAAATTTTCTTCAATGTGTTCATAACTGTTTGTGTTACACACACATAAACTCACAAACACAATATACTACACACACTTTGTCTTTAGTGTGTTCATAACTGTATGTGTTAAGTGTGAATATATTTTTGTGTTTTTAGTGTGTGTGTAATATGTGTTTCATATTTAAAATATAATAAAATAAAAACATATGTAAAAACTTAGTTTATTTCTTTGTGTATGATTTTCTTAAGTTGGGATAATACTAGATTTTATAACTCATGCAAGATATCTGTATGTGTTTAAGCCTTAAGGTAAATTTTGTTACATATGTTTGTATTTCTTTTTTTATTATATTAATATTAACAACTTTTATAAAATGGACTAATGTTTGTTTTGTACATATATTATACGAATTTGTGTTCTTTTATTTGTCTTTTGTTAGATTTATAACTTAATAAAAGTGATTTGTTAATATACCTACATATGATGTGTTCCTTATACATTTATTTTGTTTATTTTCGTTTTTGTTCATGCCATAATACATGTGTGTATATATTTTAAGATTATGATACAATTTTTGTATGTGACACTGCTAGAAAATATAAATGTGTTCATAACTGTATTTTTACACACTTAAACACACAAACACATATGACACACATACTTAACACACCTTGTCTTACATGTGTTCATAAATGTATGTGTTCAAGTGCGTAATAAAATATTTGTGTTGTTTAAGTACGCGTGTGTTTGTGGTAAAGTGTGTATGATATATATGTGTTTCACATATAAAAATAATACAAACATATGTAAAAAACTTAATTTATTTTTTGTGTATAGTTTTCTTAAAATTATAAACTCATGAATGCTGTGTTCATTTGTGTTTTAAACACAAAATCTTATCTATTATTATTTTAAAGATTACGTATTTAAAAAATGTGTGATATTTTTACACTCTGTGTTTCTATTTAAATGCAAATATATTTTAATATAAATCAAATAAAAGACATTTATTATTCACAAAGGTGATGTGAAATAATTTCACTAAAATAGACAATTAAAAGCTAAAGTAACAAAAAATATGTTCTTCCATTAATAGGAACTAATCAACTTTTTTCACATAACTTTGAAGTTTAGAGAGAGAAGTTATGAGAAAGAGTGATGTTGTAATTATCATTATATTCTTTTCTTTACATTATCAAATATACAATATTATTAGAACGAAAATACCGTCAAACACTATTTTATAAAGTTGGCTATAAGATCATGCGTAGTTAAAACTAGACAATTCCAGATATCTTACGTCATGTGGTGTCCAGTCAGCGTTTTAAAGTTTTACACAAAACAAATGTAGTGGGAAAATGACCATAACTGTCCTACAATCATTATCCCCCCCCCCTCTCACTCTCTCACAAAACATCTCTCTTTAAAGTTATGTACATAACTTGGACACACATAACTTTACCCATAACTTTGAGAGAGAGAGAGAGAGAGAGGGGGGGGGGGGTAGGGGAGAGTTATGGACCATAACTTTACCCAGAACCCTACCACCACACATGGTCTAATAAAGGCGTACAAAGATTTTATAAACACACATTTGTGTGGGATGGAGTCAAATTATTCCATACTTGTTTACATGTTGGTAATTTGAATCCATCCAACATGAACTCGAACATGACATGATACGTGTTGATACAATTATAGTTTTACCGTTTTATGCACTAAGACTTTTAAATTGCAAATTTATAAAAAAATAACAAATATATATAAAACAATTACGTTTAAACTATAAAATTAATGTGTATTTCTCTTATAACTTTAACATTTTGCATAAATTACTCAATAAGTTTTAAGGTACACAAAAACACATTTTAAAAAGAGTTTTATAATAAAGTGGTTAACCTATAAATTCATCATCTCATCATGTATATCAAAATGTATTACGAGTTGACCTAAAATTCATTCAAGCTAGTTTAGACTATTTATTATAAGCTCATGAAGGCTGTGTTCAATTGTGTGTTAAATTTTTTACACTTAGTGTTTTTTATAGGGCTAATATTGTAAGGCCCCGTTTTATTTATTAGTCTTTTGTATTTACTCGTTCTGATTATTGTTGTAACTTATTAGCTTGTCAATTTATTTAATTGTATGTTTGGGTCCAAGGTCATGTAAACAAAAGCCCATTTGGGCCTATGAATGGAAATGTGCATAATAGGCTCTTATCTATATAAGGTGAAGCAAACTCATGCACAAACTAGCCCTTTTGATATTATATCTTATACATTCACAAACTCTCTTCTCGCCCTCTCCAAACTTGCTACTTCGGGTAAATAAGAAACCCAAACAAGATCCGAGATCTCGGTTCCTCACTAGTGATTTTCGCTAGCTAGTGTTGAGATTGATCCAAGTAAACTAGTTGTTTGTTGTTTGATCCGTCCATAGGACCTGTAATTGGTATCAGAGCTTTCGGGCTTTACTAGTTGTGGATCTTGGGTCACAACCTTGGATTTTGATCTTGTTTTTATGTTAAAAAGACATGTATTCAAGAGTTCATGTGGGTATACGGGTTCATGCTTTGTTGTTAGTGTGTTTGCAAGCTTGAAAGTAAAAGTGTTCTTAGCTTCGGGTTTAAAAGGGTTTGTTTGTGTGTTCTTGTGGTGTTAAAGTTGTTATATTTCAAGATTAAAGTGGTTAAAAACTTCAAAATGAATGGTTCTTGGATCTACAAAGTGTTGAAGTGCTTCATTCGGTCTCAAAAGTGAAAAAGTGTGAAAATACGTGATAAAAGTACAATCCGTACTTTCTTGAAAAACCATTCAAATCGAATACAACAATCCATTCGAATCGAATATGATAAACCATTCGACTCAAATTTCTTAAACAATTCGAATCGAATTTCTATTCAATTCGATTGCTTTCAAATTCGATTCGATTTGAACTTCTATTCGATTCGACTGATTTTACATTTGATTAGTTTGTGCCCATTCGATTCGAATCCTTTGAGATTCGATGGGTTTGGACTTAGAAGTTTCCACATAATCTGTTTGTGATCATTTGGACCTAAGACTTGTTTTGTACAATGACTTCTGAGACTGAAGAAATAAAGAGTTTTATAATCTTTGAGAATGCGGCCAAGACTACCGACAAACCACCTAAACTGCTTAAATGGGACAATAACTTCGAATAATTAAAATGGCGTTTCAAAAACTACATTAGAATCACTGATTATGCTCTCCTTAGAGCTATTAAGACAGGTCCTTACATCCCTGCAACTGATACTGATGATGGACGAGTTCCCAAGCCTGTGTCAGCCTATAATGATGAAGATAGGAAAATTTTAAGCGATGATCAAAAGGCCCATGGTGTTCTTAGTGTTTGCCTTTCACTATAGATTTCTCAAACTTTGAGGGATCACACCACTGCTAAAGGCTTATGGGATGCTTTGGTCAACAAGTTTGAAGGAAATACAGAGATGGGGAACAGTAGAAAAGCCATGTTGAAGGGTGAGTTTAATATGTTTAACCATGTGCAAGGAGAAACAGTTGCAAATCTCATTCATAGGTTTGAAACTTTGATCACCAAGATAAGGAGTGCATGCATTGATTATGATCGAATTGAAGTCAATGACAAGCTGTTGAAATCCTTACCATATACCTGGAACAATAGTGTGATCACTATTAAGAGAACAATGAAACTTCCAATCACTCCTCTTTTTGAGTTGACATCCACCATCAAGGCATTTGAAGTGGATGACAAACTCAGATTGGGTAACCACATAAGTTCTCTGAATCATGCTGGAATTTCTACCGGGTATGGAGTTAGTACAACTTTTCTCAGCTATGCACATCCTACAGTTCATGTAGTTGATGGGGTCTAGATGTTTTCTGCTCAACCAACTCAGAACTCTGTTTTCAAGACTACTACAACTCCACAAGCATCATCAAGTTCAAGTTCCTTTCAAGATGCGGTTGATAAAGCTGTTGAGCAAGAATTGAAGGCTTATGGAATCAAGAAACCTACAAGCAGCCCATCCTTCTCAGCTCCTCAAATTGATGATTCACATGTGGCACCGTTCCATGCCTTTATGGCAAGCAACGGGGAGTTATTACAAGGAATAATGCTAGCTCATTCGTTTGAACAAGGAGACATTCCCGAGATAAACAAGAAGGATCTCAAAAAGATGGACATCAAGTATCATTTGGCCATGGCTGTTCAACGAACCTCCAATCACATGAAGAAATATGGTAAGAACAACTTTAGAGATTCAGATGGGAATGAGATTGAGTTTGATAAAGATAAGCTCTGGTGCTACAACTGCAATGAGACTGGGCACTTCGCAAGGGAATGCACAAATCTACCCAAGGCTGCAAATGACATCAAAATCGCTGAAATGTCTGACAATGAAGGTGGGAGAAGAATTGATAAAAGGTCTGATCAGAGCTCCTCCTCCAAATCAAGAGTTCCAAGAATTGGCCAAGGAAACTCTGTTCTAGCTCGAAGGACATGATCACTTTATCAGCTGAAGGAAACAAGCCAGATTGGGAAGATGGCCAATTCATTAAGCAGATCAACCCTCTAAACTTTGCTAGGATGGCACAATGATGCTTATATATTAGATATGAATAGCTATTACTCACGTAAGACCACTTCATGTTTAATATCTAAGGCCTCGGAGAACGACACATCTCTATGGCATATACGTCTTGGCCATGCAAACTTTAAAAACTTAAACAAACTGGTCAAGGTGAGCATGTGAGGGGATTGCCTATTAAAACCTTTTCTTGCATTGAAAAATATATTTCGAGCTTCAAATGCAAGCAACACAAGCTCCCTCATAAGCCCAAGATGGTCAATACCATAGAATCCATTCTTCAACTGTTACCTATGGATTTATTTGGTCCTATTCATCCTTTGTAAATCATCCGTAAAGCTCATTGTCTTATGCTTACTGATGATTATTCTCGCTTTAGTTGGACTTTACTTGTAGGGCACAAGGATGAAACCACCCATTTTTTGATCAAATTCATTACTCTTGTGGAGAGGCGGACTAACAAGAAGGTTAAGTGCATTAGAAGTGAAAACGGGGCCGAATCTGCAACAAAGCAGTGAATGATTTCTGTCATTCAAATGGAATAAATCGCCAATTCAGCGCTCCATGCACTCCACAACAGAATGGTGTAGCTGAACGTCGCAATCAAACACTGATCGAAGCTGCGAGAACTATGTTGTCAGATTCCAAACTTTCATTTTTTTTATTTGGGGTGAAGCTATCAACACTTCATGCTTCATTGAAAAACCTAGTGATCATCAACAAGCGCTTGAAGAAGACTCCTTTCGAAGTCTACTACAAGACTAAGTCGCAGGTCAACTATTTCAAGACGTTTGGATGTCCATGCACCTTGCTCCATACAGGTGCTCACCCAGATCCTAAGTTCGCTGAAAAGACCGATGAATGTTACTTTGTTGGATATGCTCCCAACAAAACCGCTTATCGTGTCTACAACAAGAAGACTAAGGTGATTATGGAATCCCTCAACGTTGACTGACAAGAGCTTAACGCTACCAATGCTTGCAGGGGACCAACTGGTTGTTTGACTATGGCTACCTGTTTAATCATTTCCGTGGCATGTCTATCCCACCATCAACTAGCACTCAAGTTCCAACTTCTCTGCCCAAACCACTGTTGATACAGACCCTTGTCAACAGCTTGTTTGATGTCAATTTGTTTGCTAAACCTCCCTAAAGATTTGTACCGTCTGCAGTCCCTCCTCTAGAAAATAAAAATCAAGTTGTCAATAACTCTGCTCCTCAATCCGCTAATTCAACCGATCTGGTGGTAGCTGAAGACGTATCTGATTCTTACTCACATGGCTCGTTTATGTCAGCTGACAGTGTGGAACAAGTTCAGACAGATTCTGCAACAAATGTTCAAGCATCACCAAGTGTGGTTGAACCAGTTACCACACCTCCTTCTTCAAATGATATTGTACAAGTTGCTGCTGCTGAAGAACACGTTGCTAGTGAATCTGATAACACTACATCAACTCCGGTTCCTGCAGTTATTGTTCCTTTTGGTGAGAATCTCTAGGATGAACCCATTTCACAAGAACATATGGTTGATCAACCTGACACTGTTCAGATGGCCACTAATGTTCTAATCAATGCTCCTCACATATTCCATCCTATTGAGAATCTTACGGTTGATCTTCAAGTGGAACAAGTCACCCATGTGGAGGGCATACCCCATCTACCCATTCATCGGAGACATCCCACTGAAAACATCATTGGTTCTCCCTCAGTTAGCATCCAAACAAGGAGTAAATATGATACTATTACCAGATGTCTTTTTGCTTGTTTTATTTCACAGGTCGAGCCGAAGGACTACAAGGTAGCTCTGAAGGAAATCTCGTGGGTTGAAGCGATGCAAGAAGATTTGTTACAACTCAAAAATCTAAATGTTTGCAGGCTGGTTAAGAAGCCGGAGAACAAGAAACCAATTGGGAGAAGATAGGTATTTAGGAACAAAAAGGATGATAAGGGGGTGATCATAAAAAACAAGGCACATGTGGTAGTTCAAGGTTTCTCTCAACGTGAAGGACTTGATTATGATGAAGTCTATGCTCCTGCTGCCTGGCTTTAGGCAATTCATCTCTTTCTCGCCTACACTTCATACATGAACTTCAATGTATATCAGATGGATGCCAAGACTGCCTTTTGTATTGTAAAATGAAGGAAGAAATCTATGTCTAGCAACCACCAGATTTTAAAGATCATGAGTGTCGGATTACCTTTACCGACTTGATAAAGCTCTCCATGGCCTTCATCAAGCACCTCGTGATTGGTATGCTACATTAGCTAAACGTACTTTGAAGAATGGCTATTGAAGAGGTGTTATTGATCGAACACTATTTATCAAGAAAGTAAAGGATGATCAAATTCTTTTCCACGTCTATGTTGACGAAATTATCTTTGGATCCACATCTATTAAGCCGTGTAGAGATTTTGCAAAGGTCATTCAAAGTCGGTTAAAAATGAGTTCGTTGGGGGAAACTTTAATCTTGGGACTACAAGTTGAACAATAATCGGATGGGATTTTAATACATTAAGAAAAGTATGTTCGTGACATTGTTCAGAAGTTTGGATTCAAGGACTCTAATTCCTTCGTCACTCTGATTGCTACTCGACCCGTGTTAGCTCCAAATCCATCAGGAAAACCAGTCGATCAACACTTTTATCGGTCTATGATTGGTTCACTGATGTATTTCACTGTCAGCAGACCAGACATAATGTTCCCTATCTGTCAGTGTGCAAGATATCAATGCAATCCAAAAGAGTCTCACTTAACTGTTGTTAAGCGTATCTTTCGGTATCTAAAGGGAAAACTTCGCTAGGTTTTTGGTACCCCAAAGACTCACCTTTAGAACTGAATGCTTACACCGACAGTGATTATGGGGGATGCAGTCTTGACAGAAAGTCAACCTCGGGGGATGTCAGTTTCTGGGAGACCGGTTGGCAATGCAAAAAGCAAGTCATAGTATCCACTTCCACCGCCTCTTCCTGCTTTTCTCAAGTAATCTGGATCCAGCATCAGCTGCTGGATTACGGTTTGAATTGCTTTACCACCCCTGTCAAGTGTGATAATGAGGCAACATTTTGTATTTTTAAAAAACCTCGTCCAACACTCGACACGGATTACAACTTTGCTGACCTATTTACCAAAGCCTTTAATTGTGCCCGATTTTTAATTCTTGTTGAGTCGTTGGTTATGATCTCCTTTGATTAATTTGGTTTATCTCTTTGCTTAAAATTGTAGATATTCTAAAATATGTCACAATTTTAGAGGGAGAAAAATGATTTATGTTTGACTCACCAAAATGATTTTCATTTTTAACCTTAAGAAAAATAAAATTAAGTCACTTGACTTTTGCCAAGAGTATTATATATTAATCTTTATCCTATTATATTATATTCAGAAAAGTTTTCAAAAGAACTTCTCTCATTTAGAGAGAGTCGAATATTATAAAATTTTGAGAAATCGAGCCGACCATTGAAAAATGATAAGAAATTGTCTCTCATGATCCTAGCACATGAAAAGAGTAGATCAAAAGCCAAGAAGATCATCGCTTGATGTGTAGATAGGCTTGACAAACGAGTAAATGTCAAAGTGATATAAACTCATATCTCCGCCTATGCTAGTGGTTACACATTCATGAAGCGGTTATTGACTCCAATATAAGTCATATCGATGAAGGCAAAAATGTAATTAGTCAATCATACACGAGCCCGTTAGTAATTGATCATCAAAACAATTATTCTTGCTTTAAATAAAACTATTCAAAATCAAATTGATAAAGCAGAAAAAAATGCAAAATGCTTAATGTAATTTAAACTCAACACAATAGGTTGAAAAATAACAAACAACAGGGGGCATATTCGAACCGCGTAACGTGGGGCAAACAAGTAAGTCCTAAACACTTTATATGAAGACTTGTAAGTCCGTATGGCAAGTAAGTTTATGGTTCAACCTTTATTATTTGAAAGAAAATTTGCAAAAAGTTTAAGTATTGGGCTAGTATTAATGTGGCTTGTACTTGTGTTGGGCTTACATTGTAAACCGAGATCACATGGATCTCGGTGGGATTTTGGGTAGTATTGGACTTGTATGTAGTCTCTATATAAACCATGTAACTAGGTTTACTATAGGGTTAGATATGTGAGACGTGCGAGAAAGATATCAGTGGTTTTGTGTAACCCGTTATGCTTAAGCACTAGACGTTTAATATACGTGTGTTTTGAAGCATATTCATCGTGTTACTATTGTGTTTGTTTACATCTTATTGAATCAAATCGTGTTAGTTTCCGCCTAATCACGAGATTGTATGATATCACACTGAAAGATCCGTTTAAAGGACTTACAGTAAGCTTGCTTTGATCAATCATTAAGGGGTCAGATTCAATTCGGGTTTAAACTGGTAAACACCAATTATGCCCGAGGTATGATGGAGTTTGTAAGTTGTCGAATTAAATGGGACCACATAAGTGTTGTGCTTAATATACACCTTAACGTATCATTTTGACATCAAAATACTTGTTAAGCTTAAAGTGGACAGATTATATCTACAATTGACTTTGGGTTCTTGGCATATAATATCCAAATAGAAGTGTGATCTAGAACGTAAACTTATAATGTGATTTCATGTTGTGATCTTTCTCACAAATATAATTTAGTAAATTTTTAAGTAAATATTATAGTTATATAATTTTAATTTCATCTTTATTCCTATCTTTTTATTTTTTTTTATTATTTTATGTTTCAACTTCAAAATATTATTGTATATACTTTTGTAATTTTAAAGCATATGAAAATGTCAAAAAGATTCTAAGTTTTTATGTGTTCGTACATATTTTACTAAGCCTTTGTTTTATTTAAAATCATGTGTTTTGTTGTCAAGGTCGTTCACACAAAGTTCCTTGGAAACTTGGGACTTAAACAGATCATTTACAAGTTGAGAGACTGAAATTGGTATTTTATGAAAAGTCAAAATAAAATAAAGTTTCATAGTTATTCTGCAAATACTTTAAGCCAAGGGCATGCTTTGAAAAAGAAAATTCTTCTTTGACCCTCAGGAGGGTCTGTGAACAAATCTTATTCGCTCTATGTTTTGTGCAACCGTCTATGGACTGGTAGATCATGATCAAGTCTTCTGGGCAACAGTGACTGAATATTTAGATGCTGAAGCGCTTAAAAGAAAATGAGAACGTGACAGTTCGTAGTTGAACCTAAAAATGAACTTATCGTGTCTGAAGATCGTTCGAAAGACAAGGGAAAGAAACAAGTCGGACCAAGAAAGTCAACAAAAGAAAATTAGATGCCGACCCTCCAGCATATGATGTTTCTAAAATTTGCTCTTGGCGATCCTTCTAAGAAAATAAGATTGAAGTTCAAGTCTTCAAGAATGAAAAATAAAGAATTGTCCAAGATCCAATCTCGTTCAAGCTCTTAGATCAAGACAAATACTAAATCTCAAGAAATAAAGATGTAGCAAAGAACTAGATGAAGGTTCATGGACATACTCAATCCAAGAGGGAGATTGTAGGGCTAGTATTCTATATAATTATTAGGATTGTGTATGTATTTCTATTTGCTAATAGCCGGTGTATTATGTACCCTAGGAATGTTATTTTGTATCCATGTAATGTAAACTTAGAGAAATGAGGACCCTATAAAAGGGGGTCACTTTACCCATTTCTCCACTAACTTTGCACCAACTTAATACACCAATGGAAATAAAGAAAACTTTCACTCCACGACCAAACTTCATCTTTTCCTTTTCTTACAAACCAAGATCTGAGATCCGAGTGTTGTTAGTGATTTCCGCTAACTAACAATACAGATTGATCTGAGTAAGGTTGTGAAATCCATCTAAAAAGGACATACATTTCTATTGTTATCATTTCTTCATACTATTATATTCAAATTCACATATATTAAAATAAATCCAATAGAAATATTCATTTTTTGCATAGGTGATGTGAAATAATTTCACAAAATTAGGTACTTAAAAAAGCCAAAGTAACAAAAAGCTAGCACTCCATTTATAGAAACTAATCAATTATTTTCACTAACATTTTAAAGTTTAGAGAGAGAGAGAGAGAATTAATTTGAAAGAGAGATATAGTCATCATTATCTTCTTCTCAATTATCAAATATGAACAAATGTACCGATTTGATTACACGGATTCGAAGAGAATATGTTGATAGTTGTACTTGTTACAGTATTATTAGGACGCAAACACCCTCAGACATTAAAATGCAAGACTGGATTACAAAGGATAAGACTGTAAATGAATCGAACCAAACTGAACTGAATGAAGCTTTGTTCATGTTCGTTTCATTATCATTAAACTTTTACACAGACATTTCATGTACTTTAACCGAACCGAAAATCTTATTTGTGCACTTTCTTTAAAAAAATTGAACTTGTTTATGAACGGTTCACGACTGCAAAAAAACATGTACTACTTAAGAAAAAAAATAAAGAAGCAATATTCTTAATCAAAGACATAATTACCTTAACTAAACAGTTGAGAAAACAATAATTATATATAAATATAACCATCCCCTAATCGAAGGTTTTGTTTTATGATAATGTCAACGAATCACAAGTTAGAATTATTGTTAGTTGAAGCAAGACTTTATAAAAATAATAAAAACCATTAACGAAATGAATTGAATATAAACAATAAAATTAATTATAGAATTTAAATGTTTGGTTGCTTATTATAAATAAAATATTATAAAAATATAAAACAAGCTTTTAACAAATAAAAGTAAACAAACATAAATGAACACATTACCAACGTTCACAAACACAAATGACGAACACAACCTCTGTTCGTATTCGTTCATTTAACGAAACGAACAAAATTTCTTGTTCGTGTTTTCTCATTTATTAAACGAACAAATGTAAACGAACTTCCTGCGAAACAAGTCACGTACTATTCGCTGATTGTTCAATTCATTTACATCACTAAACAATAATTCACAGCGAGGGTTAAATGGTCAAAGAGAAATAAATAGAATCCTGTGGGCCATGTAACTAATAGATAGCACCAAGTAAAGTGTTTTATATTTTTACACTTTGTGTGATTTTGTGGTTATCATATCATAATGCAAATATACTAATAGTACAAGAAATAAAAAAGGAATTTATGATTCACAGATTTACAGAGAGGAGACGTGACATAATTTCACGGAAGTAGGTTAAAGCCAAAGTAGCATAAAGTAATTTGTTATTCCATTTATAGAAACTTGATTCACTTATTTTCACTAGCACTCTAGAGAGAGATACGATCATAATTCTTTTCTTTTCAAACATGAACTATTTGTTCTTTTGGATCAAAATATGAAACAATAAACATATTGAACCCATTTTTCAATTTTAAAACAATTAATCAAACTCCTATTCAAAAACCCAATGGAATATACTTGTAATAAATATTAACTTGTAACTAGCTAAGATCGAGCACCATACTTTATAACCATGTGTGGGAAGTTTTATATCCTAACAAGTAAAAGATCAGACAATGACATGATTATGGATGAAGGAGAAGATGATGAACATAAAACATACTCTTAAGAATGCAGTATTACCTAATTTTATGGAAATTAAATTATTAATTTTCTATATTTTAATATTTACCTAATTTTATAAAAATCCAATATCACAAATTATATATCGTGACTCCGTGATAGTGTATCGTGGATTTTTTTAACACTCACAATTTGGATTGTGTGTACTTTCACAGTTTCGGTATATTAGGAGTTGCAAGTTTTATAAATAAGCATAAAATGTCAGTAATCTTAGTCAACAATTTAAAACTCCAATTTTATGATATGTATTGTTTTTGAGAAAACATAAGCTTATTTTAGATATTCGTATTATGTAGTTTTTGTGTTATATAAATCATAAATACATATTTTATGTTTATTTGTGTGTATATATATGGGAGAGATATTTTTACAACTTGATGAGTTATAAGAATTTTAAGAACTCAATTTTAGACCACACATTTAATTAAATGAGTTAGAATATGTGACTGAGATTAAATTTGATTAAAAAATAAATCAGGAGAGTGAATAAATATTTTTGTTTATTAAACAAGTTTAAACTTTAGTTATACATCTAAAAAGTCGATTCGGTGTGTAAAAAAATACGGTAATTTTTTGTACATTACTTACACTTACGTATTACACATGTGTAAAAAAAATTGTTACGTTGAGTTCTTTCGAGTTCTTAAAACTCAAAGCGGTTCTCAAAAGAAATCAATCATATATATATATATATATATATATATTTGTGTGTGTGTGTATGTGCACAATGGCGGATCTAGAATCAAATATCATGGGTAACGTTAATTTTTTATAACCGTATTTCATACAATGTAAACTAAACAAAAATAGAAATAACTTACCATGCATCTTAGCCATGTCATAATTATGAGTCTTACCCCCATTGGTGTATATCTTATCGGCTTTCTTATATTTCTCATTCAGATTCTTAATGTATTGATTCTCATTAATTAAAGTTGCATTATGAGATCTATAAAATTCTACTTAAAGATGCAAGCTTGAGAGCAAAGGTTTTTGTGTAAAGCTTGAAGTGGCGGGTCAAAGGGTTGCCATCATCATCACCAAAGCCGTCTTTGCCATTGTCAATGTGTTTTCCAGTTCCATGAATTGATCATCTTCTCATCCTGGTTGAGTAGACCCTTCAGATTGAGTGACAAGGGCCCTTGAGCTTGATCTTGAATTACCCTGACCACTTCGAGAACATCTTTGACCACAGCCCTCTTAGTTCCACCTTCCACATTCATTCTCAGTGAAAGCGGTGACCTTGATGTCGTTTGTAGGCTTTGCAGGATTTGTGCATTCTTTGGAGAAGTGTCCGACTTCATTACGCTTGTAGCAACGAAGCTTGGCTTTATCGAATACGATACTTTGCACATGTAAGGCCCCGTTACTGGTGCCCTACTTTGGAAGTTGGATTTACTCATAAACACAGTTCTAAATATTATAGTTAATTAAAAATTTCGCGGAATAATAAACTTCAAACTATATATTACATATCCATCCTTTCTTGTCTTTAGCGAACATTCAAAACATTTAAACTTAAAACATTGTCTTTTAAAACATCATAACATAACACTTCATTGAGATGCCAGTGTCTTCAAATCCATGCCATGTGCCTCCCCTCAAGCAAGTTGCCTCATTCTACTCACCTGCGTGCATACTAAAAGTCAGCTACGCTGAGTGAGTTCTAGTTAATCAAACGACATACAATACTTTCACATACTGAAATATGCACCCGAAGGTACATACCTTCATATCTACTTACATGTGTTCTTACATTCGTACTTTCGTCATTTCTTTCGTACTTACATAATACTTCCATTCGTACATATATGTTTTAAGAGCATTTCGCTCTATTAGCTTCGCCGACATTATTAGGGTCGGTTCCCTACATTTGCCGATATTATTAGGGTCGGTTCCCTTCATTCGCCGATATTATTAGGGTCGGTTCCCTTCATTCTCCGATACTATTAGGGTCGGTTCCCTTCATTCGTACTATTACAACATATCTGTCCTTTTCATACTTTCTTTAACAACACGTGAAATCTCCGAAGAGCGTTCACGTACCATCAATATATCGTACATACTTTATTCTTACATCGTATATATTTATACATACATCATTCATACATCACACATATCAATCATACCTTTAACTACCACTTGACGGCACATGCAATATCCGAAGATCGTTCACGCACCGTCAAGCAATCATCATGCAAATAATCATACAAGGCATACACTTACCACCTAAGGTAAGTGTATTAACTATCACATCGAGTATGCCCACAGCCCCGAAAACATAACAAGGAAGTGGGGCTAGAAACTCAACTGAACTCGGTTACGTTCACCGTTAATCGTTATTCCCTTCTTGATCTGTGCACGACTAACTGTATAATAATTATACGTATCAATAAACTATCACTACAGATATCGTCTTTCTAGTTTAATTATTACCCTCAACGAACGGGGGTCCGGGGGGCAGCGCCCCTGGTAGCGGGGTTCTAGGGGCGGCAGCACCTAGCAGGGTCCAAGGGGCAGAGCCCTTGGCTGGGGTTAAACTATCACTACACATATCGTCTTTTTAGTTTAATTATTACCCTCAACGAACGGGGTCCGGGGGCAGCGCCCCTGGCATCATGGTTCTAGGGGCGGCAGCCCATAGTAGGTTCCAAGGGGCAGAGCCCCTGGCTGGGGTTAAGCTGCCAGGTCAGTTTGAAAAAATTTTATTTTCATTAACAGTCTTAACACATTTTCCATTAGGATTTTTATAATATCTTCTAATTCACTGACTTATTTCTTATAACGAATTAAGCCTAATTCGTTAACCAATTCGTTATCATTTGTGATCTGTTTCGTTAACTGATTCGTCATCTGAACCTGACTTAATTCGTTAACCAGTTCGCTATCCTAGTTCGTTAGCCTAATTCGCTATCTGACGTAGCGAACCGGATGAGCTAATTCATTATCTGCTTCCTTAACGAATCACTGGACGAATTGCGTCTAATTCGCTAACTTCTCCGCTAACGAATTACCTCTAATTCGTTAACTTTCCATTAACGAATTAGGGTTAGGTCAGGGAATGTCAGAACATTCCCTGACATCCCTTAATCTCGTACACACTTTTCCGGCGCCGCCGCCGGAAAACCGCGGATTCGCCGGAAAAACGAGTTTTAACTCGTTTTTTACTGTTTTTCGCCACGTTCGATCCAAATCTGAGCTAGGATGATCCCTAAGCTCATATTAGGTTCGGTTTATACCCGATTCCATCCGGATCTCATGACTTAAACGGTTTAACGGTGTCGGCTCGTCGTTTCGTGACTATATCTACGGGTTTAAGCTCATACAATATCATACTATCATAACCTTTGATCGGGATCGGTTTTCCTTCTATGTTTCGGCTAGAGAGAGACTAGAGAGAGAGAGCTTAAGTGCGTGTTTTGGGAGGTGTATGGAATATGTGTGAAATGAAATTAAATGGGTATTAATGGTTTATATAATTATGGATCATGGGCTTAAGCCCATGATCTTTTCCTCTTTCCTTCATAACCCAAGTCCATAACCCAATTCCATTTAGCCCAACACTAGCCCAAACCATACTAACTCATACTTTCGTTTATTAACTGAGACCCGAAAAACGGGATGTTACAAGTCTTCCCCCCTTAAAGATGTTTCGTCCCCGAAACCTAACTATTACATAAACAAATCTGGATAAAACTTGCGCATCTCTTCCTTGGCTTCCCATGTAGCGTCCGATCTTTTGCGATGCTTCCATATCACTTTCACTAGAGGTATAACCTTGTGTCGGAGTTGCTTTTCCTTGCGATCAACTATCTCGATTGGTTTCTTAATGTAATTCAACTGTTCATCAACCTCAATGTCCATTAATGGCACGTGAGACGTGTCATCAGCTAGACATTTTCTCAGATGAGAAACATGGAAGGTTGAATGAATTCCTTCTAACTCTTCTGGCAAGTCTAACTTGTAAGCCACTTCACCTACTCGATCTAAAATCTTGAACGATCCAATGTACCTTGGACTCAGCTTTCCTCTCTTCCTAAAACGAATAATTCCTTTCCTAGGCGAGACCTTGAGTATCACGTTGTCACCAATGTTAAACTCAATCGGTCGTCGCCGCTTATCCGCATATGACTTTTGTCGGTCTTGAGCAGCCTTCATTCTTGCTTTAATATGATCAAACTTTGAAGAAGTTTCTTGAACAAATTCCAAACTTCCCATCTCCTTTTGACCAATCTCTCCCCAACATATCGGAGTTCTACAACGTCTTCCATATAACATTTCGAATGGTGGCATACCGATACTTGAATGGTAACTGTTGTTGTAGGAGAATTCTGTTAGGTGCAGATGATCATCCCAACTACCACCAAAGTCTAAAACACAAGCACACAACATATCCTCAAGGGTTTGGATCGTCCTTTCAGACTGTCCATCTGTTTGAGGATGATACGCCGTACTAATGTTCAATCTTGTTCCCATGGCTTCATGGAACTTCTTCCAGAATCTCGAAGTAAACCGTATATCTCTATCGGACACGATTGATAAAGGTACTCCATGCTTAGATACAACCTCTTTAATGAACAAGCTTGTTAACGTTTCTGACGAGATAGCCTCTCGTATAGGCAGAAAGTGAGCACTCTTGGTCAAACGGTCTACAATCACCCAGATGGTATCATGATGCTTAGCTGTACGAGGTAGCTTAGTTATGAAATCCATGGTGATGTGTTCCCATTTACACTCTGGTATATCTAGTGGTTGCATCTTCCCATAAAGCTTCTGGTGCTCTGCTTTGACTTGCAAGCAAGTTATGCACTTACTGACATAATCTACTACATCATTCTTCATTCCTGGCCACCAGTAATCTCTTTTCAAATCTTGGTACATCTTCGTAGTTCCTGGATGAATCGAATATCTTGACTTATGAGCTTCATCTAAGATTCGACCTCTGAGATCTCCATAGCGTGGAATCCACATACGGTCAAACCTAGTCTTAACACTATGAGTGTTTTCCATCATCTCGTCTTGTTGACCGAAAATCCTTTCTTTCTTCACTAGCCCTTCATCTACCAGCACCTCTGACTGCACTTTAATAATTTCTTCAAATGGACTTGAATTCATAATCAATTGGTATGACTTTACTGTTGCAAGGACTTCCTCATTCTTACGGCTTAGCGCGTCGGCGACCACATTAGCTTTACCAGTATAGTACTTAATATCGCAGTCGTAATCCTTAATCAACTCCAACCATCTTCTCTGTCTCATGTTTAATTCCTTCTGCTCGAAAAAGTACTTCAAACTCTTGTGATCTGTGTAAATGGTACACTTAGTACCATACAGATAATGTCTCCATATCTTGAGAGCATGCACTACTGCTGCTAGTTCTAAATCATGCGTCGGGTGATTACTCTTGTGGAATTTCAACTGTCTAGACGCGTAAGCTATCACCTTCCCTCGTTGCATCAACACGCAACCTAACCCACGATACGAAGCATCGGTACAAACAACTAAATCCTCGTCGCCATCGGGCAAAGCAAGGATTGGAGCTTGCGTGAGTCTTTTCTTTAGTTCCTCAAAAGCTTCTTCCTGAAACTTACCCCAACTGAATACTATCGACTTTCGGGTCATACCGGTCAACGGTGCGGCTATCTTGGAGAAACCTTCGATGAATCTCCTATAGTAGCCAGCTAACCCTAGGAAGCTTCGTATATCAGTCGGATTCTGTGGAGTTTTCCAATTAGTTATCTTTTCAATCTTAGCCGGGTCCACGGTAATCCCTTCAAGATTAATCACGTGACCTAGAAATTGCACTTCTCGCAACCAGAACGCGCATTTCGAAAACTTAGCATACAACTTCTCTTTCTTCAGAGTCTCCAATACCTCTCTCAGATGCTCAGTATGATCGGACTCGCTCTTTGAACAAATCAATATGTCATCGATGAAGACGATAACTGACTTATCCAACATTGGCCGACACACCCTATTCATCATGTCCATAAATGCTGCGGGAGCATTCGTTAGACCGAATGACATTACGAGGAACTCGTAGTGTCCATACCGCGTCCGAAAGGCTGTCTTAGGAATGTCTGCCTCCTTCACCTTCAACTGATGGTAGCCAGATCTGAGATCTACCAGTGAGAACCAACTTGAACCTTGCAGTTGGTCAAACAGATCATCAATCCTTGGAAAAGGATATCTATTCTTTACCGTAAGCTTGTTCAACTCGCGATAGTCTATGCACATTCTCATACTTCCATCATTCTTCTTCACGAACAACACCTATGCGACCCACGGGCAAACACTTGGCCTTATGAAACCTTTGTCGTGGAGTTCCTGAAGTTGGGACATCAATTCTTTCATTTCAGACGGTGCTAGACGATATGGCGCTTTCGCGACGGGCTGGGCTCCTGGTACTAAATCTATCTGGAATTCTATCTCTCGCTCCGGTGGCAACCCTGGAATAACCTCTAGGAATACTTCTGGGTAATCGCACACGATAGGAACATCTTTCATTTCTTTCGTCTCGGCCGTAGCGTTGACAACATACTTCAGGTAGGCACCGCATCCACGTCGTAATAAACCTTCAGCTTTCATCATTGAAATGACGTTAAACCCTGAACTTTTCTTATCACCATAAACTGTCACCGTACTACCATCTAAAGACTTTAGATTTATCATCCTACTCTTACATACTATCTGAGCTTCATACTCAGATAACCAATCCATCCCCAAAACTACATCGAACCCTCCTAAGGTCATAACATACAAAGCAACAGGGAACTCATGTCCCTATAATTCTATCTTACAATTCTTAACCATTCTCATTATCTTCACCGAGGTGTCACTAGTGGTTTCTACTATGAAGGTTTCAGACACTCGGAAACATTTCATTTTAGCTAGCTTACTAAATGTCGTAGCTACAAAACTTCTATTCGCACCCGAATCAAATAAAACTGAAGCAGAAATACCGTTTACTAAAAACGTACCCGTCACAACATCAAGAATCTGCCTAGCTTGTTCCTGGGTCAGCATGTAGGTTCTAGTTCTCGGCCTCGCTTGATCGGAATCTTTCTTCTCACTCCCTCCAGCTTCACCACTCGTACAAGCCCTCGCCAAGTGACCTGTCTGTCCGCACTTATAACACGCGGGCTTCGCATAGCAATCTTGAGCAAAGTGCCCAATCTTACCGCATTTTGTAGCAGGCATTTGACCCTAATCTACACTCCCCACCATGGGACTTCCCACACTTGCGGCACACCTCAGGCCCAATGCCCCACTTGCACCCTCCAGCGTGCATCTTTCCACACGTCCTACATGACCTTTTCTCCCACACTCTCGGTTGCTTGTTCTTGGGGTTCCACATCTGAGTACCGGGTCGTTTGGCAGGCGCGACCCACTTCTTCTCCTTCTTCTCATCCATAGCCACCTCATCCGTCAAGTCCTCAAAAACCGTTTCCGCGAGCCCCACAACAGAATCAAAAGTACCTGGTTTACCAGCCTTGACCAGGACGCGAACATTCCGTGGTAGTCCCCTAAGGTAGCATTTGATCTGTTGGCCTCGGTGTTCACCATGTCTGGCACCAACCTTGACAGACGGTTGAATTCAGTTAGGTATTCGCGGTGCGTCATCTTACCTACCTTCAGGCCCAAGAACTTCATCTCAACCTTCTCTACCTCTGCATCAACACAGAATCGTTTCATCACTAACTCCTTCAGATCATCCCATCTCAAGGCCTTGATCTCTTCGCGACTCTTCCTCTACTCAACTGTCTCTCACCAGTACATCGCCTCCTCACCGAAGGATTGGGTAGCATACCCCACAGCTTGGTCGGGACGGCATTCGCTAATTCGGATAATTTTGTCCATCGCGGTTATCCATTGGAGAGTAGCGATTGCGTCTCCCAAGCCAGTCAGCTTCGGTGGGTCACAACCTTTAAATGAATTGTAGTTGCACCCACCTCAGCCTCTTTTCCTGTCATCGACCTTCTCCGACTTAACAACACTTGATCCTTGCTTCTCCTCCTCATCATCCTTCTTACTCCTTTCCCCCCGACTTCTCAGCAGACTTTTCAGGATTCCAGTTCTTCGCAGCAGCTGCTACCGCCTGACCAATGGTAGCTTGAACAGCAGGGTCAAGTTGATACCCTTCATTGTTACTCAGATTTCTACCGGCTGCACTTCCTTCTCCCTCAGCATTAGTAGCTGCTCTTACTGACAGTTCTTGGACAACAGCGGCCTTCCACGACGTCCCGTACGTCCTCCTATTCCAACAGCCTTCTTAGCTCCAGCCATTCGTATTCTATAAGGAAACACAAACGTCATCACTTAAGAAACCATTTAGTACAAGGGTAGTAAGGCTAACAGGTAATAACAATGGCAAGCTGTGATTAGCTACTCACGTTACTTTCCGTGTCCTATACACTTCCTCTTATGAGTCTATTTGTGCTAATTCTACTTCTAACAGTTAGACCATCAAACGGTTCATAGCATTACATACTCCTATCCCTAGCAATTAAGCTAGCATTCATACATTCTTTATTTAGCAATTGCGCAAACATCCATTCATCATTCTACTTTACATGTGAATTTAATCACATACTTTACCTTTACTTAGCTTGCTTGAGTGACACATGGCATTCTTGTACTAGCATCTTCTTTCTTTTCTTACTTTAATCCCATTCTCTGTTCGAGTCTAAGCATGTAGGATGCTTAAATCTCTCGAACTTTGCTCTGATACCAACTTGTAATGCCCCGTTACCGGTGCCCTACTTTGGACGTTGGATTTACTCATAAACAAAGTTTTAAATATCAGAGTTAATTAAAACTTTCGCGAAATAATAAACTTCAAACCAATATATTACATATCAATCCTTTCTTGTCTTTAGCGAACATTCAAAACATTTAAACTTAAAACATTGTCTTTTAAAACATCATAACATAACACTTTATTGAGATGCCAGTGTCTTCAAATCCATGCCATGTGCCTCCCCTCAAGCAAGTTGCCTCATCTACTCACCTGCGTGCATACTAAAATTCAGCTACGCTGAGTGAGTTCTAGTTAACCAAACGACATACAATACTTTCACATGATGACATATGCACCCGAAGGTACACACCTTCATATCTACTTACATGCGTACGTACATTCGTACTTTCGTCCTTTCTTTCGTACTTACATAATACTTCCATTCGTACATATATGTTTTAAGAGCATTTTGCTCTATTAGCTTCGCCGACATTATTAGGGTCGGTTCCCTTCATTCGCCGATATTATTAGGGTCGGTTCCCTTCATTCGCCGATACTATTAGAGTCGGTTCCTATCATTCGTACTATTACAACATATCTGTCCTTTTCATACTTTCTTTGACAACACGTGAAATCTCCGAAGAGCGTTCACGTACCATCAACATATCGTACATACATTATTCTTACATCGTATATATTTATACATACATCATTCATACATCACACATGTCAATCATACCTTTAACTACCACTTGACGGCACATGCAATATCCGAAGATCGTTCACGCACCATCAAGCAATCATCATGCAAATAATCATACAAGGCATACACTTACCACCTAAGGTAAGTGTATTAACTATCACATCGAGTATGCACACAGCCCCGAAAACATAACAAGGAAGTGGGGCTAGAAACTCACCTGAACTCGGTTACGTTCACCGTTAATCGTTATTCCCTTCTTGAGCTGTGCACGACTAACTGTATAATAATTATACGTATCAATAAACTATAACTACACATATCGTCTTTCTAGTTTAATTATTACCCTCAACGAACGGGGTCCGGGGGCAGCGCCCCTGGCAGCATGGTTCTAGGGGCGACAGCCCCTAGTAGGGTCCAAGGGGCAGAACCCCTGGCTGGGGTTAAGCTGCCAGGTCAGCTTGGAAAAATTTTATTTTCATTAGCAGTCTTAACACATTTTCCATTAGGATTTTTATAATATCTTCTAATTTGCTAACTCATTTCTTATAACGAATTAAGCCTAATTCGTTAACCAATTCGTTATCATTTGTGATCTGTTTCGTTAACTGATTCGTCATCTGATCAGCATCTGAACCTGACTTAATTCATTAACCAGTTCGCAATCCTAGTTCGTTAGCCTAATTCGCTATCTGACGTAGCGAACTGGATGAGCTAATTCGTTATCTTCTTCCTTAACGAATCACTGGACGAATTGCGTCCAATTCGCTAACTTCTCCGCTAACGAATTACCTCTAATTCGTTAACTTTCCATTAACGAATTAGGGTTAGGTCAGGGAATGTCTGACATCCCTTAATCTCGTACACACTTTTCCGGCGCCGCCGCCGGAAAACCGCGGATTCGCCGGAAAAAAACGAGTTTTAACTCGTTTTTCACCGTTTTTCGCCCCGTTCGATCCAGATCTGAGCTAGGGTGATCCCTAAGCTCATCTTAGGTTCGTTTTATACCCGATTCCATCTGGATCTCGTGACTTAAACGATTTAACGGTGTCGGCTCGTCGTTTCGTGACTATATCTACGGGTTTAAGCTCATACAATATCATACTATCATAACCTTTGATCGGGATCGGTTTTCTTCTATGTTTCGGCTAGAGAGAGACTAGAGAGAGAGAGCTTAAGTGCGTGTTTTGGGAGGTGTATGGAATATGTGTGAAATGAAATTAAATGGGTATTAATGGTTTATATAATTATGGATCATGGGCTTAAGCCCATGATCTTTTCCTCTTTCCTTCATAACCCAAGTCCATAACCCAATTCCATTTAGCCCAACACTAGCCCAACCCATACTAACTCATACTTTCGTTTATTAACCGAGACCCGAAAAACGGGATGTTACAGCACATTTATATCCTTGAAGTTGTCACGTTCGTATTTCTTCATGAAGTTTGTGCTCTGTGAACAGTCATACCTACAACACAACATATCATGATCACTTCTTCTTATCATCACTCTCTCACTACATTGTTTTTCTCACTGGAACATTGTTGAAAAACACCTTTGTCTTTCCTTTAGATATAGGATTTTTAGTTGTTCATCTTCTCATTTGTTCAGATCAGGTTACTTCTTAACTTATGGTACGTTAAGTATATATGTATATATATATTTGTAATGGAAATTCTCTTCAATGTGTTCATAACTGTTTGTGTTACACACACATAAACTCACAAACACTATATACTACAGACACTTTGTCTTTACTGTGTTCATAACTGTATGTGTTAAGTGTGAATATATTTTTGTGTTTTAAGTGTGTGTGTAATATGTGTTTCATATTTAAAATATAATAAAATAAAAACATATGTAAAAACTTAATTTATTTTCTTTGTGTATGATTTTCTAAAGTTGGGATAATGCTAAATATAATAACTCATGCAAGATATATGTTTGTGTTTAAGCCTTAAGGTAATATTTGTTACATATGTTTGCATTTATTTTTTAGTTATATTAATATTAAGAACTTTTATAAAAAGGACTAATATTTGTTTTGTACATATATTATACGAATTTGTGTTCTTTTATTTGTCTTTTTGCTAGATTTATAACTTAATAACAGTGATTTGTTAATAAACCTACATATGATGTGTTTTTTTATACATTCTATTTTATTTTAGTTTTTTTTTTCAAGCCATAAAACGTGTGTGTATATATTTTAAGATTATGATACAGTTTTTGTATGTGACACTGCCAGTAAATATAAATGTGTTCATAACTGTATTTTTACGCGCTTAAACACAAAAACACATATGACACACATACTTAACACACCTTGTCTTACATGTGTTCATAAATGTATGTGTTGAAGTGCTTAAAAATATATTTGTGTTGCTTAAGTACGTGTGTTTTTGTGTTAAAGTGTGTATAATATATATGTGTTTCATATATAAACAAAATACAAACATATGTGAAAAACTTAATTTATTTTTTTGTGTATGATTTTCTTAAAATTATAAACTCATCATGTTAGCCTGAATAAGTAATTATAAACTCATGAATGCTGTGTTCATTTGTGTTTTAAACACTAAATCTTATCTATCATTTTTTAAAGATTATAGTTATTTAAAAAATGAGTTATATTTTTACACACTATGCTTCTATTTAAATGCAAATATGTTTTATATTAAATCAAATAAAAGAAATTTATTATTCATAAAAGTGATGTGACATAATTTCACTATAATAGACAATTAAAAGCTAAAGTAACAAAAAAGTAAGTTCTTCCATTTATAGGAACTAATTAGCTTTTTTCTCATTACTTTGAAGTTTAGAGAGAGAAGTTCCGAGAAAGAGAGATGTTGTAATCATCATTATTTATTTTCTTTACATTATCAAATATACAACATTATTAGGACGAAAATACCCTCAAACACTAAAATGCAAGATTGGAGTAAGTGACTAACATGAGCATAGAAAAGGTTAAAATGGTCAAAGAAAATTAACAGAATCATGTGAGCCCAACTTAAAAAAGTGTAGTACCTGCAGGACAATATTTCATTATCACTTATTCTTAAATTTATTCTCTATGATCTACATTGTTTCTCTCACTAGAAAATTATTGCAAAAAAACATGTCTTTCCTTTAGATCTAGGGTTTTTAGTTGTTCATCTTCTCACTTGTTTAGATCAGTTTACTTCTTAAACTTCTAGTACGTTAGGTGTATATCATATTTCTATGCACATAGTTGTAATAGATAATTTCTTTAACGTGTTAAAAAATGTACATGTTTACAGTATGTTTAGTATGTGTTTGTGTTTAAGTGTGGGAGTATATGTCTCTCAACTCCTGTATTTACAATCAATATATACTATTATTATGTTGTGATTGATTAGACTTATGCTATTAGAAAGCTTTTAGATGTTTAGAAAGTAGAGAAATTTATATGATGTCACCTCAATTGTTGTTTGGCCCAATCCTAGAGGTGGTTGTTAATAAGTTTCTTAATGACAAAGTTCTTGTTAGCTAAATTTGAGTTAATGTTATAAATAGATGATCGATACCGGGTTAGTGTTTCATCTAGAAACACGAGTTATGTGTAAGAAACGTTCTTTAGTTACATTTTTTGTTAAGTAAATATAATTGGGAGTTATTATGTGTAACAAATGTTTTTGAGGTTTATTATCTAAATGTAATTTAATTAGGTGTTAAAAAATTTCGAGTTTTGTGTGCGTTTTCGTTTATCAATTCATTCTTGATATGAAACTTGTGGTTAGGAAAGCTGGTTTGTTTTGTTGAATATTGTTTTTCACAAATAAAAATCATTAACGAAATAAATTGAATATAAACAATAAATTAATTATAAAATTTAAATGTTAGGTTGGTTATTATAAATAAAATATTATAAAAAATAGAAAACAAACTTTTAGCAAACAAAAATAAATGAACACATTACCAAACGTTCACAAACACAAATGACGAACGTAACCTATGTTCGTATTCGTTCATTTAATGAAACGAATAAAATTTCTTGTTCGTGTTTGCTCATTTATTAAACGAACGGATGTAAACGAATTCCTGCCAAACAAGTCACGAGCTATTCGATGATTGTCCGATTCGTTTACATCATAAAAATAATTCATAGCGAGGGTTAAATGGTCAAAGAGAAATGAATAGAATCCTGTGGGCCGTGTAACTAATACATAGCACCAAGTAAAGTAACTGCAACACAACAGTTCATGATCACTTCATCTTAACATCACTCTCCCACTACATTGTTTCTCTCACTAGAACATTGCTGAAAAACACCTTTGTCTTTCATTTAGATCTAGGGTTTTTAGTTGTTCATCTTTTAATTTGTTTAGATCAGTTTACTTCTTAACTACTGCTATGTTAAGTATATATGTATTTATATATATTTGTAATGGAAATTTTCTACAATGTATTCATAACTGTTTGTGTTTACACACACTTAAACTGTAACACCCCGGCCCGTTTAGGGCTGACGTGTCACTCAATAAGGTAATTACTGACATTAAAAACATTTTCATTAAAGTATTAACCCTAATTGAAAACCGCACAACGGTCCAAAAACATACAAATTAAAAGTACTTGACCAAAACAAAAATAAATTAAAGTTGTTTAACCCAAAATAATTTAATTAAGTTTCTCGATTTCCACTTCTAGTCTTTTAGTTTTACTCTCTTATCACACATTTCCCTGGTTCCCTTGAGTACCTGCAACAAATATAGGAAAACACAAAACAAAGAAACACGGCTGAGCCAAAAATTGCCCAGTAACGAAGAAAGCAATAGCAATTACAATAAACGACGAGAACGAAACGATAAGATAAACGATCAAAGGAGAAACAAATATATTAGGCGACCGATAACAGTAACAATACACTGAACTATCAGTTATGAATCAGTACAATAACAATACTGAAATACCCATGTGAGCCGGTGACAATAACAATAACAGTAGCAATACAATATGTACATTAGCTGCAGACTAATGCACCAATAATTAAGTGAGATAGGAATGTGGGCACACACACCTAACCATCTCACTCCAGTAACAATATACCTAGGATCGATCCATACGCCTCTCAGTAATCAGTATATGCTGTCATCGCACAATAAAATAGAGACGCTGTGGACTAATCGCTCTGTCACAGATAGAGCACGTCAAAGGTGCCTCGATTGACGCCCTATGTCCCCATAGGTGGATGTGCTCGGGTATTGAGATCGATGAAACAATATATTTTTTAATAAACAATAATAAATAAATAATAACCATACATAACGATTCAATAACTATAATCAATGATCAATAGGAACATGCGATAATGAGGCTAAAGGATTAATCTATCGCATGCATGACAACTTCACTTATCAGTTTAACAATGATCAATCTAACAATTTGTAACAAATAGAGAAACGAAACCATTTAATAACGGTGACACGATACTATGAAAGAACTCAATAATTATAACGCAATTACAAATTAAGAACCCATATACTATGAGAGCGAAGACATGATATGACGCTACAAGTGCAAGACCACGAAGTCCGTACACTATGAGATCGATGAAAACAATATTTATGCTATAATTTAAATACCACAGAATCCGTACCTTAGCTGCCGATAAGCAAGAGCAAACAATATTCTAAGTCGTCCTCAATAATTCACAAATGCCTACAGTTAATTACATTTATATTAACTTATGGGAGTTCCATCAATAGTGTCTAACTCGTTGTTTACGAAACTTTCCGACGACAATATTAAATTCTTAATACGTTCATATATTAACCATTGTCTATTTAATTACTTTTAGTATATATAGGACCCATGGCTAATAACACTGATATAATCCACATTGATATTAAAATGTAAAAAAAAATCAAATTGACGTTATTAATTTAACAAGGTTTCTAGTTTGGAAGGAAAAGTATCATACGTACATATATACATGTTTAAAACAAAACTTCTGATTATGTTTCAAGATTTAACAGTCGCCGGATGTCTTAGTTTCCGATTGGTTTTTCACTAATTTCATGTGTGTAAGTATATAACAGGTTACCTTCCATGTAAAATATCACGAGTCCTTCACCGTGGCGTCTTGGGAGTTATCAGATGGCGACTCGAACGATCAAAAACAAAGGTTTTGGAGATGTAATTTGAGATCCCGTAATCTACGCCTTCAACCTCAAGGAAATAATAATTTTGGAAGGGGTGAGGACAGTAGCTGTAGAAAAAGATTTCCTTCTTGATTCATTTCATTTACTCATTTTATTTTTTTGTCGGTTGAGCAATCAATCTTTTAAAGATGATTTATTTGCTTTTCAATTTTTATATATTATAGCTTGATTTTATTAGGAAGTGAGACATCTATATTGTTGATGATTTTATTTATTAGTAGTAATATCGTAATGTTTATCTTATTTAACAATTTATTGTTATGATACATTTATTAAGCAATATTCATTCAATATAGTGTCCCGTAGGTGTTAACAATGTTTAATTATTTTAAGCTATATTAATTCGTCGAAACTAGACACAATTACGTGGTATTTATTATTTTAGGGTTTTCAGGCTTTTCGTATGTTACATAAACACACAAACACAATTTTACACACACGTTGTCTTCACTGTGTTCATCACTGTATGTGTTAAGTGTGTGAATATATTTTTGTGTTTTAAGTGTGTGTGTGTGCGCGTGTGTGTGTGATATGTGTTTCAGATTTAAAATAAAATTAAATGCAAACATATGTAAAAACTTAATTAATTTTCTTTGTGTATGATTTTCTTAAGTTGGGATAATACTAGATTTTATAACTCATGAAAGTTATATGTTTGTTTTTAAGCCTTAGGTAAGTTTTGTTACATATGTTTGTATTTATTTTTTAGTTATATTAATATTAATAATTTTTAAAAATGTACAAATGTTTGTTTTGTACAATATTATACGGATGTGTGTTCTTTATTTTTCTTTTGCTAGATTTATAACTTAATAAAAGTGATTTGTTAATATACCTACATATGATGTGTTCATTATACATTTTCTTTTCGTTTTTGTTCATGCCATAATACGTGTGTGTATGTGTATTTTAAGATTATGATACAGTTTTTGTATGTGACATTGCCAGAAAATATAAATGTTTACATAACTGTATTTTTACGCACTTAAACAAACAAACACATATGACACGCATACTTAACACACCTTGTCTTACATGTGTTCATAAATGTATGTGTTCAAGTGCGTAATAATATATTTGTGTTGTTTAAGTACGTGTGTATTTATGTTAAAGTGTGTAGGATATATATGTGTTTCATATAAAAAAATACAAATGTATGTAAAAAACATAATTTATTGTTTGTGTATAGTTTTCTTAAAACTATAAACTCATCAGGTTAGCCTGAATAAGTAAATATAAACTCATGAATGCTGTGTTCATTTGTGTTTTAAACACTAAATCTTATCTATCATTTTTTTAAAGATTACTTATTTAAAATTTGTGTAATATTTTTACACTTTATGCTTCTATTAAAATGCAAATATGTTTTAATATAAATCAAATAAAAGACATTTATTATTCACAAAAGTGATATGACATAATTTTACTATAATAGACAATTAAAAGCAAAAGTAACAAAGAAATATGTTCTTCCATTTATAGGAACTAATTAACTTTTTTCACATTACTTTGAAGTTTAGAGAGAGAAGTTTCGAGAAAGAGAGATGTTGTAATCGTCATTATTTTATTTTCTTTGCATGATCAAATATACAATATAATTAGGACGAAAATACCCTCAAACACTAAAATGCAAGATTGGACTAACTGACTAACATGAGCATAGAAAAGGTTAAAATGGTCAAAGAAAATTAACAGAATCATGAGAGCCCAACTTTAAAAAGTGTAGTACCTGTAGGACAATATTTCATGATCACTTATTCTTAACTTCACTCTCTATGATCTACATTATTTCTCTCACTAGAAAATTGTTGCAAACAAATATGTCTTTCCTTTAGATCTAGGGTTTTTAGTTGTTCATCTTCTCACTTGTTTAGATCAGTTTACTTCTTAAACTTCTAGTACGTTAGGTGTATATCATATTTCTATGTACATTGTTGTAATAGATATTTTCTTTAACTTGTTCATAAATGTATGTGTTTACAACATGTTTAGTATGTGTTTGTGTTTAAGTGTGTGAGTATATGTCTCTCAACTCCTGTATTTACAACCAATATATACTATTATTATGTTATGATTGATTAGACTTATGCTATTAGAAAGCTTTTAAATGCATAGAAAGTAGAGAAATTTATATGATGTCACCTCAATTGTTGTTTGGCCCAATCCAGGGGTGGTTGTTAATAAGTTTCTTAATGACAAAGTTCTTGTTAGCTAAATTTGAGTTAATGTTATAAATAGATGATTGATACCGGGTTAGTGTATCATCTAGAAACACGAGTTATATGTAAGAAACGTTTTTAGTTATATTTTTTGTAAGTAAATATAATTGGGAGTTATTACGTGTAACAAATGATTTTGAGTTTTATTATCTAAATGTAATATAATTAGGTGTTATAAAAAATTCGAGTTTTGTGTGCGTTTTCGTTTATCAATTCATTCTTGATATGAAACTTGTGATTAGGAAAGCTGGTTTTTTTTGTTGAATATTGTTGTTCACAAATAAAAGCCATTAACGAAATGAATTGAATATAAACAATAAAATTAATTATAAAATTTAAATGTTAGGTTGGTTATTATAAATAAAATATTATAAAAAATATAAAACAAACTTTTAGCAAACAAAAATAAATAAACACGTTACCAAACGTTCACAAACACAAATGACGAACGCAACCTCTGTTCGTATTCGTTCATTTAATGAAAGAACAAAATTTCTTGTTCGTTTTTGCTCATTTATTAAACGAATGGATGTAAACGAACTTCCTACCAAACAAGTCACGAGCTATTCGCTGATTGTCCGATTCATTTACATCATAAAAAAATTCATAGCGAGGGTTAAATGGTCAAAGAGAAATGAATAGAATCCTGTGGGCCGTGTAACTAATACATTGCACCAAGTAAAGTAACTACAACACAACAGTTCATGATCACTTCATTCTTAACATCACTCTCTCACTACATTTTTTCTCTCACTAGAACATTGTTGAAAAACACCTTTGTCTTTCATTTAGATCTAGGGTTTTTAATTGTTCTTCTTCTCATTTGTTTAGATCAGTTTACTTCTTAACTTCCGCTACTTAAGGTATATATGTATATATATATTTGTAATGGAAATTTTCTACAATGTGTTCTTAACTGTTTGTGTTTACACACACTTAAACACACAAACCCAATATTATACACATGTTGTCTTCACTGTGTTCATCACTGTATGTGTTAAGTGTGTGAATATATTTTTGTGTTTTAAGTGTGCGTGTGTGTGTAATATGTGTTTTAGATTTAAAATATAATAAAATAGAAACATATGTAAAAACTTAATTTATTTCTTCGTGTATGATTTTCTAAAGTTGGAATAATACTCGATTTTATAACTCATTTGTTTGTGTTTAAGCCTTAAGGTAAGTTTTATAACATATGTTTGTATTTTTTTAATTATATAAATATTAACAACTTTCATAAAATGGACTAATGTTTCTTTTGTACATATATTATAAGAATTTGTGTTCTTTTATTTATCTTTTGCTAGATTTATAATTTAATAAAAGTGATTTGTTAATATAGCTACATATATGATGTGTTCATTATACATTTTCTTTTCGTTTTTGTTCATGCCATAATACGTGTGTGTATGTGTATTTTAAGATTATGATACAGTTTTTGTATGTGACATTGCCAGAAAATATAAATGTGTACATAACTGTATTTTTACGCACTTAAACAAACAAACACATATGACACGCATACTTAACACACCTTGGCTTACATGTGTTCATAAATGTATGTGTTCAAGTGCGTAATAATATATTTGTGTTGTTTAAGTACGTGTGTATTTATGTTAAAGTGTGTAGGATATATATGTGTTTCATATAAAAAAATACAAATGTATGTAAAAAACATAATTTATTTTTTGTGTATAGTTTTCTTAAAACTATAAACTCATCAGGTTAGCCTGAATAAGTAAATATAAACTCATGAATGCTGTGTTCATTTGTGTTTTAAACACTAAATCTTATCTATCATTTTTTTAAAGATTATTTATTTAAAATTTGTGTTATATTTTTACACTTTATGCTTCTATTAAAATGCAAATATGTTTTAATATAAATCAAATAAAAGACATTTATTATTCACAAAAGTGATATGACATAATTTTACTATAATAGACCATTAAAAGCAAAAAGTAACAAAGAAATATGTTCTTCCATTTATAGGAACTAATTAACTTTTTTCACATTACTTTGAAGTTTAGAGAGAGAAGTTCCGAAAAAAAGAGATGTTGTAATCATCATTATTTTATTTTCTTTACATTATCAAATATACAATATTATTAGGACGAAAATACCCTCAAACACTAAAATGTAAGATTGGACTAACCGACTAACATGAGCATAGAAAAGATTAAAATGGTCAAAGAAAATTAACAAATCATGTGAGCCCAACTTAAAAAAGTGTAGTACCTGCAGGACAATATTTCATTATCACTTATTCTTAAATTTATTCTCTATGATCTACATTGTTTCTCTCACTAGAAAATTATTGCAAAAAAACATGTCTTTCCTTTAGATCTAGGGTTTTTAGTTGTTCATCTTCTCACTTGTTTAGATCAGTTTACTTCTTAAACTTCTAGTACGTTAGGTGTATATCATATTTCTATGTACATTGTTGTAATAGATATTTTCTTTAACTTGTTCATAAATGTATGTGTTTACAGCATGTTTAGTATGTGTTTGTGTTTAAGTGTGTGAGTATATGTCTCTCAACTCCTGTATTTACAACCAATATATACTATTATTATGTTATGATTGATTAGACTTATGCTATTAGAAAGCTTTTAAATGCATAGAAAGTAGAGAAATTTATATGATGTCACCTCAATTGTTGTTTGGCCCAATCCAGGGGTGGTTGTTAATAAGTTTCTTAATGACAAAGTTCTTGTTAGCTAAATTTGAGTTAATGTTATAAATAGATGATCGATACCGGGTTAGTGTTTCATCTAGAAACACGAGTTGTGTGTAAGACACGTTCTTTAGTTGTATTTTTTTGTAAGTAAATATAATTGGGACTTATTATGTGTAACAAATGTTTTTGAGTTTTATTATCTAAATGTAATATAACTAGGTGTTAAAAAAATTTCGAGTTTTGTGTGCATTTTCGTTTATAAGTTCATTCTTGATATAATACTTGTGGTTAGGAAAGCTGGTTTTTTTTTTTAAATATTGTTGTTCACAAATAAAAACCATTAACAAAATGAACTGAATATAAACAATAAAATTAATTATAAAATTTAAATGTTAGGTTGGTTAACATGAATAAAATATTATAAAAAATTAAAACAAACTTTTAGCAAACAAACATAAACAAACATAAAGGAACACATTACCAAATGTTCAGAAACAAAAATGACGAACGCAACATCTGTTCGTATTCGTCCATTTAATGAAACGAACAAAATTTCTTGTTCGTGTTTGCTCATTTATTAAACGAATGGATGTAAACGAACTTCCTGCCAAACAAGTCACGAGCTATTCGTTGATTGTCCGATTCATTTACATCATAAAAAAATTTCATAGCGAGGGTTAAATAGTCAAAGGGAAATGTATGGAATCTTGTGGGCCGTGTACCTAATGCATTGCACCAAGTAAAATACCTACAACTCAACAGTTCATGATCAATTCTTCTTAACATCACTCTCTCACTACAATGTTTCTCTTACTAGAACATTGTTGAAAAACACTTTATCTTTCCTTTAGATCTAAGGTTTTTAATTGTTCATCTTCTCATTTGTTTAGATCAGTTTACTTATTAACTTCTGCTACGTTAAGTATATATGTATATATATTTGTAATGGAAATTTTCTTCAATGTGTTCATAACTGTTTGTGTTTACACACACATAAACACACAAACACAATATACTACACACACTTTGTCTTTATGTGTTCATAACTGTATGTCTTAAGTGTGTGAATATATTTTTGTGTTTTAAGTGTGTGTATGTGTGTGTAATATGTGTTTCAGATTTAAAATATAATAAAATAAAAACATATGTAAAAACTTAATTTATATTCTTTGTGTATGATTTTCTTAAGTTAGGATAATACCTGATTTTATAACTCATGCAAGTTACATGTTTGTTTTTAAGCCTTAAGGTAAGTTTTGTTACATATGTTTGTATTTCTTTTTATTAATTATATTAATATTAATAACTTTTATAAAATGTACAAATGTTTGTTTTGTACATATACTATACGGACCTGTGTTCTTTTATTTGTCTTTTGCTAGATTTATAACTTAATAAAAGTGATTTGTGAATATACCTACATTTGATGTGTTCCTTATATATTTATTCTCTTTATTTTCGTTTTTGTTCATGTCATAGTGTAAGGCCCCGTTGCCGATAGCCCTACTTTGGTGTTGGATTTACTCATAAACGCAGTTCTAAAATCAGAGTTAATTAAAACTTTACGCGGAATATAAAACTTTCAATAACTTAACAATAATAAACCATAACCTGTCTTAAAACATTCTTCTTGTCTTTCAAAATCAAAACATAACTTATAAAACATGACAGGTCTTCAGATGCCAGACTCTTATTCTTCTGCCATGTGTCCCGCTCACGCCAGCTGTCGCATCCTACTCACCAGCGTGCTTACTAAAAGTCAGTTACGCTGAGTGAGTTCTAGTTAATCATACATCATACAATGCATTCACTTACCTTCAATCATACATCCGAAAATACATGATAATTACTATACTAATTTACTTGTATATCATACTTTCATACATAAGTACATACTTTATTACTTTTATGCTTTATATTTACTGTCCATTCTATCTCAGATATTATTAGGGTCTGATCCCTTCCTTTTCTATCTCAGATATTATTAGGGTCTGATCCCTCTTTCCTTTGTCTATCTCAGATATTATTAGGGTCTGATCCCTTTCTTGTCTATCTCAGATATTATTAGGGTCTGATCCCTCTTTCCTTTGTCTATCTCAGATATTATTAGGGTCTGATCCCTTTCTTGTCTATCTCAGATATTATTAGGGTCTGATCCCTTTTTACTTCTCTATCTCAGATATTATTACGGGTCTGATCCCGTCTTCTCTATCTCAGATATTATTAGGGTCTGATCCCTCTTTCTTCTTCTTCTTCTTCGTTCATACTATCTTTACATACTCATACATATACTTTCTTTAATCATTATTACATACTCATGTATCGTACATATAACTATATCATACACATTCATCTTTCATATACATACCTCCCTTGTCAACACGTGCAATATCCGAAGATCGATCACGTATCGAAAAGCTTTCATTCACAATCATAACATAATATCTATCACATAAATCATACATGGCATACACTTACCATTTAAGGTAAGTGTATTGACTATCACATCGAGTATGCACACAGCCCCGAAAACGTAACAAGGAAAATGGGGCTAGAAACTCACCTGTATTCGGTTCCTTTCTCCGTTTATCGTGATTCCTCTCTTTAACTGTGCTCTGCTAACTGTATATAGCTTACATATGTCAAAACTCGTCATATTGTATCAGGTTACTTTAACTTAGTGTTAAGCGAATTTAATCTTGGCAAAGTTAAGCGTTCAGCGAACTTAACATTAGAGAAGTTAGCCAGCGAACTTAGTGCTTAAGCGATCTTATTACCAAGCGAACTTATACAAGCGAACGTATTTGGCGAAGTTATCTACTGTTAGCGTCGGGTTTTGATTTTAACCCAATAGACCTCTCTGTTCAGCCTTTAATCCTTTGATATGATGCTAACCAATCCCGTGAACATTCCCATAGTCGTTTTTGAATAAGATTCAGCTCGAAAACGCATAAAGGTTGGACCTTTAAGCTAAAACGTTAATACTAGTTTCAAGGGTTCATTTAATCGAGCCGTTTCCATTTTCGGGTTCATTTCATTCATGTTTATCATCAAGTTTACAACTTTATGTTTCATTTACACCCGATCTACTCTCGTTCTAAGTTTTAAGGCTAAACGTTTATAAAAACGTAAACTTTAAGGTGAAAGACATACCTTTACGTGCTCGTTTGATCTTGGTTAGCTTGTTTAGGAACTCTAGATCTTGTATAAGATTCGAATAACAAAGATCTAATCACAACTAACGTTTACTCGCTCTCGGATCTCGCTCGTCTTTCCCTCTCGGCCGTATAGGGTGTAGGATGTGTGTGTTTGTGAGTGTGTAGAGAAATATGGAAGATGGAATGAGGATTAGGGTTTTAGGATGGTTTATGAGGATATTTATATCCCTTAAAGCCCATGGACCTAAGGCCCATTACCCTTTAATCCACCATAATTAATCCAAGTCCATGATTCTTTATTAAACACTTGATAATATTATTTAACGCTTGACAACTTAACGAAATCTTCCTTTATTTAATATTATAATATTTCAGGATGTTACACATAGTATGTGTGTGTATATATTTTAAGATTATGATACAGATTTTGTATGTGACTCTGCCAGAAAACATAAATGTGTTCTTCAATGTATGTGTTCAAGTGCGTAACAATATATTTGTGTGTTAAAGTACGTATGATATATACGTGTTTCATATAAATAATATACAGACATATGTAAAACACTTAAATTTATTTTTGTGCGTATGATTTTCTTAAAATTTTAAACTCATCATGTTGGTTAGCCTGAAGAAGTAATTATAAACTCATGAATGATGTGTTCAGTTGTGTTTTAAACACTAAATCTTATCTATCAATTTTTTTCAAGATTACTTTATTTAAATAATATATATATATATATATATATATATATATATATATATACACACTTTGTGTTTCTATTTAAATGCAAATATATTTTAATATAAATCAAATAAAAGATATTTATTATTCTCAAATGTGATGTGAAATAATTTCACTAAATAGACAATTAGAAGCTAAAGTAACAAAAAAATATGTTCTTCCATTTATAGGAACTAATCAACTGTTTTCAAATCACTTTGAAGTCTAGAGAGAGAAGTTATGAGAAAGAGAGATGTTACAATCATCATTATTTTCTTTTCATTAGATTATCAAATATACAATATTATTATGACCAAAATATCCTCAAACACTAAAATGCAAGATTGGACTAGTTGACTACCATGATCATAGCAAGGGTTAAAATGGTCAAAGGAAATAAATAGAATCCTATGACCTAGAGGTGCACAAAAAAACCGGTTCCCGAACCGGTTTGGCGGTTTAAACCGGAAACCGGTTTTTAAAAAAACCGGTTTTTTAAAAACCGGTTTGACCGGTTTACAAACCGCCGGTTTGTATATCGGTTTTAAGTTTTAGAGCCAAAACCGGTTTTGAAACCGGTTATAAAAAAAACCGGTTTTTTTATAAACCGGTTTTTTTATAACCGGTTAACTGGTTTTTTTATAACCGGTTAACCGGTTAAACCGGTTTTGACCGTTGTATAACGGGCATATAGCCGTTTTTTTTGGTTTTTTGACCGTTTTTTATGGTTATTAAAAAAAAAAAAAAAAAAAAAAAACCGGTTAACCGGTTAAAAACCGGTTTTTAAAAAACCGGTTAATAAAAAAAACCGGTTTATTAACCGGTTCTAACCGGTTTCTAAACCGGTCCTAACCGGTTAGACCGGTTAGGGTTTTGAGATGAAAAAACCGGTTATTAACCGGTCCGGTTATTAACCGGTTCGGTTTTTTTCCGGTCCAAAAAAAACCGGTCCGGTTAATAACCGAACCGGTTTTTTTAAAAAAACCGATTTGTGCACCTCTACTATGACCCCATCTTTAAAGACAACATTTCATGATCACTTATTCATCTTAACTTCACTCTCAGTCTACATTGTTTCTCTCACTAGAAAATTGGTGCAAAAAAACCCTTGTCTTTCCTTTAGATCTAGGGTTTTTAGTTGTTCATCTTCTCACTTGTTCAGATCAGTTTACTTCTTAAACTTCTGGTACGATGGGTGTTTATCATCTTTTTATGTACATATTGTAATGAATATTTTCTTCAATGTGTTCATAACTCTATGTGTTTAAAGTATGTTAAGTATGTGCTTGTGTTAAAGTGTGTTTGTAACATGTTTTAGTGTGTGTTTTTGTGTTAAAAAGTGTGTGTGTATTATGTGTTCTTATATTGTCTTTTGGTAGATTTATAACTTAATAAAAGTTATCTGTTTGTGTTTAAGATAAGTAATTTTGTTAAATATGTTTGTATATTTTTTTAAAAAAATTATATTAATGTGTATAACTCATATATACATGGACAAATGTTTGTGTTGTACATATATTATATGGATCTGTGTTCTTATATATATGTCTTTTGCTAGATTTATACATTATATAATAAAAGTTATTTGTTTGTGTTTTGTAAATTGTGATATCTCTACATATATATGATGTGCTTATTATATATTATTCTTATAATTTGGTTTTTGTTCATGTGTCGATCTATATATATATATATATTATGATTATGATATGGTTTTTGTTTGTGACAGAAAACAAAAATGGAGCATTCAGATGAGAAAGCATCTAAGGAAGTAGTTGTGGTTCCACCAAAATATGTTTCTACTGGCTCAAACCGCAACCCGATGGCTAGACGCACGACTAGCACCAAAGGCCGGAGGATCGAACTGGTCTCCAACCATTTTAATGTGAAACTGAACAACACCACTGACCACTTCTATCAATACAGTGTATATATCTCTCTACTACTGTTATTATGTTATGATTAATTAGACTTATGCTATTAGAAAGCTTTAAGATGTTTAGAAAGTAGAAAAATTTATATGATTTCACCTCAACTGTTGTTTGGCCCAATCCACAGGGGTGGTGTTTAGTAAGTTTCATAATGACAAAGTTCTTGTTAACTAAATTTGAGTTAATGTTATAAATAGATGATCGATACCGGGTTAGTGTTTCATCTAGAAACACGAGTTATGTGTAAGAAACGTGTACAATGATATAATATCATACTTGGTTTATAATCTAAAATGTTGGTATGTATGATGATTTAGGTGGCATTATTCTATGAAGATGGAAATCCTGTGGAAGTCAAAGGTATTGGCAGACGGGTACTTGATGCGGTTTACACGCTCTAGAAATGGGCGGTAAAGGATTCGCATACGATGGCGAAATGAGTTAGTGTTGTTTGTATAGAACTGTAAGCGTGGCCGCCCGAGTGAAAAGGACACCAAGAGATCAAGACGTCCGCCTCAATCCAAGTCGTATACTGTGAGGATTGAGGAGGACGTCTTGATCTTTTGGTATCCTTTTCACTTGGGCTGCCACCGCGTACAGTTCTACACAAAAAAACACTCAAAACATTAGCACCAAGATTCTTAAAGTAACAAAATAATAATAATAATAATAATAATAATAATAATAATAATAATAATAATAAAAAATAAATTGTGTACCTGTTTGAAGACAGATTTTCCAACACAACTGGGAACTCAAGCTGAGTCCCGGGCAACGGGCCCACAGTAAATAGAGTCTTTTCGCCATCGTATGCGAATCCTTTACCGCCCATTTCTAGAACGTGTAAACCGCATCAAGTATGCACTTCTATGTATGCACTTGTATGCTTTTCAGTTGAACGTACACCTGGGTAAGTTGATTTAACAGACAGTGGATGATGATTTAAGAAGTGGTTTGTCTTAATTAATATTAGTATTTGTATGGATGATTTGAATTGTGTGGATTGAACCTAGTATATTTATGCTAATGCTTATCCAGTTTTATGCACAACTAGTATACCTTTCTCTAGTGACATTATGCATTAATTAAGTTGAAAATAATGAAATTATTTTGGTTAGAACATCTCTTTATATATATATAATTAGTTGTTGCAGATATTAAACATCGTTGGTGATAATTAAGGCCAATTACATGAAATGGTTGTACACACAAGAATCTTGATCGAACAACTATGATTAATACCAAACTAAATCTTCGAATTACAACCGCAATTCGTAAAGAACATAAATTCAACACATAAAAATATAGGCACAATTAGAGGTATATAAAACCGGTTTTTTTGCAAACCGAACCAGCTTTGTTTTTGCATATTCTAAACCGGTCTAAGCATAAAAGTAGCCAAATTTATCCAGACCGTCCGGGTCGGATTTAAACCAGTTTTAAACCGGTTTAAGAAAAAAAACGGTTTGATTGAATAATACCCAAACCTATATACAAACCGGCGGTTTGGTTCAGTTTGAAAACCGGTTTGAGAAACAAACGGTTTGGTTTCCGGTTAACTGGTTTCGAACCAGTTTTTTTGTACGCACAATGTTAAACACAAAGTGGAAATCACACTTAAATGGAAAAAGGCAACTGTATAGAGAATTGGCACACACTAACACTTTGGTTGAAAGCTTTTATGTATATTGAAAACTAGTAATTGAAAGTGATGTATTACCTTACGATTCAAAAGAAAATAAATAGGAAACAAATTACCCTACTAAACCACTAACTCATTATCCATTACTTAAGCATAAAAACAAGAAACTAAGTAGCCACAAGAAAACAAGTGCATTCTGAATTAATTACGCTCAAAGTGTTGGTTAGGTAAGTTTAATGATTGTAACATGCATTCCCATGCCGGTTACACGTGTTCAATTTTTCGGTTACACAGATACTGGCTTTGCATGAATTACACGTCTACATTCGAATTATGTGTATATAGAACAAATACATTTAATAAAGTATTAAACTATGTGTATTTCTCTTATACAGTTTACATTTTTGTATAAAATACTCGATAAGTTTAAGGTACATAGAACACATTTTATAAAAGAGTTGTAAAATAAAGGGGTTAATGCGTAAACTCATCTAGTTAGCCTGAACCCTTAATGTATATCAAAATGCACGTATATACATAAGGGTTTGACCCAAAATTCATTAATTCAATCTCGTTTAGACTAGATATAAGCTCATGAATGTTGTGTTCATTTGTTAAAGATTGCATATTTTAGAAATGTTTTATATTTTTCCTCTTTGTATTTATATTGTTATCTATTCATACTATTGTATTAAAATGCAAATATATCAATTACAAATCAAATACAAATATTCATTAATCACAAGTTTACAAAGACAAAGACAAGAATTTCACAAAAATAGGTATTTGAAAGCCAAAGCAGCAAGAAAAGCTGTATTTCCATTAATAGAAACTAATGATTTTACTTCACTAAAATATTGAGAGAGAAGTAATTATCATTATTTGCTTTCGAAATATGAACTAACGTTTCAATTTACTTGGAATAATTACACGCTTCAATTTATTAATTTGTACATCGCCTTACAATATTAAGGACGAAAACACCCTCAACACTAAAATACGAGATTGAACTAATAATAGGGCTTCAAACGAGCCGAGTTGTTCGCGAGCTACTAAAGATCGGCTCATGGAAAATCGAGCTTAAACTATAAATGTATAAAATTTAATTCATAAATAGTTTACAGGCTGAGCTTGAAAAACTAATCACGGGCTTAGAAATAAAGACCGAAACAAGTGGAGTTCAATATATTAAATGATCTTGTTCGTGTCCATAAGGCTATGTGTAATGGATGAGCTACAAAATAGTGCGTTTTGCGCCATGTGGCGCCTAGTCAGCAAAAGGTAGGTTTTTTGTTTTTGGGGTGTAATGATGTTGTAGCCTAATATATATACATAGGGGAGGGTTATTTTGAGAACCATGGTGAGTTTTAAGAACTTTAAGAACTCAATTTTAAACCACACATTTAATTAAATTATATGAAATATGTGGCTGAGATTAAATCTAATTAAAAAATGAAGCAGGAGAGAGAATAAGTATTTTTGATAATTACACAAGTTTAAACGTTAGTTACACATGTGTAAAAAGTCGATTCGGTGTGTAAAAAAATACTGTAATTTTTTGTACATTATTTACACTTACGTATTACACATGTGTAAAAAAAATTCGAAAAAAAAAATTGTTACGTTGAATTCTTTCGAGTTCTTAAAACTCAAAATGGTTCTCAAAAGAAATCAATCATATATACATATATATATATATATATATATATATATATATATATATATATATATTACACACACAAAATATTAAATTAATAATATTCTCCAACCCATTCGCCGGTGTCGCCCCCTACCAAATCGCCCCTTTTGTAGTCCAGGGACGGCGTTCAACTTGATAATTGCACATGTCTCCCCCAACAAATCGCCCACTACACACAGCCTAACTAGGGCAGTCCAAACCGCTCGCCGCTCAACGCCTGTTCGTCGCTCGCTTGAAAAATGCTCGTTCGATTTCCGCTCGATTTGGAAATGAGCCGATCGGATTGGTTCGATTTTGTGACAACCGGTAAATTCCCAAACCCATAAGCTAAGTAATCAACATAATAATTAGGTGATTGTAAATATTAAGCGCGTGCATTTGTTATGTGCGCCCTGCGCGAGCGCGCCATGTTAGTCAGCGCGTGCAGTCGTTATGTGCAACCTGCGCGAGCGCACCATGTTAAGAACCAGCGTGAGCATATGTTATATGCGCCATGCGTGAACGTTTTGGCCTTATGTTTTTCATGAAACTTTATGTTGTCTAAATGGGTTGACCGTCACGCATGAGGCTAAGGCGGGTGCATCCCAAAACCAATTATGCGCGTGCGGGAGGGGAACTAACCTACCCGCATGGCGGGAACGTTGAGAGCTAGTTTGTCTGAAGCTCCAAGATGGAATTGACTTCAACATGACTGATCACTATGTTGAAATACCAAGACCACCTGGAGAATCTACAAATGAAACTCAAATGTCCCTAACTGCGAGAAGGTTACGTATCTACCCGCAGCAAAGAAATGTCCTACACGCAGAAAGCTATGCGCACAAAGTTATACGCGCAGAACACTTAGTCTATTCTCCAGTTATAAGGAGATTACTCCCGCCCGAAAGGAAACAGTAGCGTGTTTCAGAGATTTTCCACTTTTTACTGTACACTGACAAAAGTACCTGAAAAAGCACACTGTAACATGAAAAGTCAACTGTCAGCCACCCTATTCTCACCAACCCCAGACCTGCATGTTCTGTCCAAATCAAATCAAAATCTTTTATCCACCACTCCACTCTTAAGTAAATAATAATAACTTCCATACTTTATCATCATTACATTTAGATATGAAAAGATTTCAATCCCCTAAAGCAAGGGATTGTGTTCCCTTGAGTTTGCCTATAAATTTGTAACCTAAATTATCACCCAAAACACACTTCAAAGAACTACAAACTTGCACTAATCCTCTCCCAAGCATCCGTTGTTTTCATTTCCGATCCTGTTACTAGTAAGCCGAGAATATAACCTTGAGATCTACTTTCCAACCCTTATGTTCTCCCGTTTATTGATCTTAATATATATACTTCTTGTTATTTAATCGTATTCTAGACCTTCGATTCCGAGGCCAACACCAAGAAAACCCGAATCTCGATTAATCCCTTAACAAGAACCACAGGTGAGTCTCACAGCCCCTATTTTCACTGTTTTCACTGTTTTTAAACTACTTTCGGGGCGAGGGACACGTACTTAAATAATGTTTTATCATGGTATACTTACAAGCTATGCAAACGATTACGTGTTTAAGTTATGTTTCATGATGAGCAATGCGAACAGTTATCTATGGTATTTCGATGTTAGTGCACCAGATTCGAGTAAGTGATCACTTTACCATTGGAACTCTAAGGGTAGGGACTGCTGGTTTGATCCGCCCACTCGTAGGGGTCGCACCTCTTACACAGACGAGTGCCTAGTATGGTCATGGGGCAGTACTATGGGTTTGAGCCCGCTCGTAGAGGTCGCTCCTCTTACGCAGACGAGCGCCTTGTTTTCCGGCACAAACGTCCGCGCGTAACCCGCGGGACGGTATTACAGTATTATTCGCTCGTAGTGGCAGCGCCACTTACTCAGACGAGCACAGTTTTCCAGAAGTGTCCGCGCGTAACCCGCGGGACGGTATTACATTATTTTAGCTCGTAGTGGCAGCGCCACTTACACAGACGAGCACAGTTCCCAGAAATGTTCGCAGCGTAAACCGCGCAACGAGTTTATCAGAATATGTTGATAGATCTATGTTTTACCAAGCATGTGTTTAATAATGCTATCAGAATTATGTTTCAGAATGAATTGTACCGAGATTATGATGCAATACGATTTATCAAGTTACTAAAACTTGTGAACTCACTCAGTTTATACTGATTCAAATATTTTTACGTGTCTTTCAGGAGATAACTAGGTAGCGCATGGAGTCACACTTAGAGCACCTCACGCTTAACATCTAAAACTAGCTTTTTGGAAGATTTTAGTTCTATCCCTTCGATGCGCGTGGTTGTACCCGCCGCGCAAAGGGGATATGGCGTGGAAATCTTCAACAGTTTTTATACTTGGATGTTTTTATGTAATCTTTAAACAATGTAATGTATTTGTATTAAACATTTCATGCGCAATGAAAATCTTTGAATGTTTTGCAATGGCCCGTGCTTATTTATCAATCCCCACTCGTGCACGCCCGGCTGTTTCCGCCGCTCAGGGCCGGGTGTGACAGATTGGTATCAGAGCACTGGTTATAGCGAACTAGGAAAAGAAGTTTTAACCTAGACTATAACCGTTGGGGAATCGCATGAAATATTTTTCAAAGAAAATATTTTCAAAAGAAACTGTACACACACTTAGGAACACGGGTCACACTGTCTAGTAAATAATGATAACATAATGTACTCAGAGTACATGCGCTAAGTCTAATATATTTTCACCCTGTTTAAGCAAGAATGCCTCCAACCAGAGCCAAGGGAATTACCATGACGCCCGAGGAACTCGCGGAAATAATCGCGCAAGCGATCGCAACACATGAGGCCAGCAAGGCCGAATCAAGTCAGGGTCGTCAGAACGAGACCCCAGAACCCGAATCAGGAGCCTTGGACAAAGGATGCTCCTATAAGACATTCATGGCCTGTAAGCCTTGGCCATTCAAGGGAACCGAAGGGGCCATTGGGCTCTACAACTGGATTGACAAGATGGAGACAGTTCTCTCCATTGGCGGATGTAGTGAGAACCAGAAGGTCCTTTACGCGACCTGCATGTTCCAAGAGGCAGCTTCGTCTTGGTGGAAGCTTCAAACGAAAACTTTGGGGCGAGAAGTTGCTCTCCACAAGACCTGGGAGGAACTGAAGGAAATGACGATGAGAAAGTTCTGCTCTCGCGCAGAAATCCAGAGTCTGCAGCAGGAATTCTGGAACCACACCATGGTAGGAACGGATATCGACGCCTACAACAACCGGTTCAATGAGCTTTGCCAGTTGGTGCCAGACATGGCAAACACGGAGGAAAAGAAGATCGAGAGGTATATTTTTGGGTTACCTCCTGTTGTTAGGGTTCCGCTCAACGCCGCAGCGCCTCCAACCTTTGATGAGGCGGTAGCGCGGGCCATCACCCTTACAAGGGATACGGTCCGTGCGGGTATGTTAACTACGCGCGGAATCGAGCAGCGAACCTCTGATCCCAAGAGGAAGTGGAACTCTCACCACCGAGGGTCCGACTCCAAGCAGCCACCGTTCAAGAAGCAGGAAAGCGCAAGGGTTTACGCGATCCAAGCCGCGGAGCCATCAAGGAAAGGATACAGTGGCCCTTACCCATGGTGCAACAAATGCAAGTTTCACCACGAGGGTGAATGCGCGAGCGTCACGTGCGCCAAATGTAACAGGCCAGGACACAAGACGGTGAATTGCCGTGCTAAAGAAGCTGGAGCCAATGACAACTGCTACGCATGCGGAAAGCCAGGGCATTTCAGTCGGGATTGCCCGCAAAGGGGAAACCAAGCTCGCGGGAGAGCTTTTGTGATCAGCGCGGGTGAAGCTAAAGAAGAGCCGAATGTGGTAACCGGTACGTTTTTGCTTAACGGCCATTTTGCATCTGTCTTATTTGATACTGGCGCTGACCTGAGCTTTATATCTGCTGAGTTTAAAAACTCCCTAGGCTTAGCAACCAGTAGGCTAGACACGCTTTATACTATAGAACTAGCCAATGGTAGGCAGTTATGCGCGAACGAAAGAACTGAACAATGTGTAATAGTCATGGGAGGTCACGGGTTCAATATTAACTTGTTGCCAATAGACTTGGGAAGTTTTGACATTGTGGTAGGTATGGATTGGTTAGTCGAGAACCGCGCGGAAGTTATTTGCCATGAGAAGCAGGTTCGGATCCCACTGTTGAACGGAGAAACCTTGGTAATTCAAGGGGAAAGAAGGGGAGTTGCGACGAAACTGATTTCGTGCCTAAAGGCGCGAAAGTGCCTAAGGAAAGGGTGCTACGCCTTCCTGGCGCATGTCGTAGAAAAGAAAGGAGACGAGCGAAGAATTGAAGACTTACCAGTAGTGCGCGAATTTCCAGAAGTTTTTCCTGAAGATTTGCCCGGATTACCGCCGCCGCGACAAGTCGAGTTTCGTATTGATTTGGTCCCAGGAGCTGCGCCAGTAGCTCGAGCGCCTTATCGATTAGCTCCATCTGAGATGCAAGAGCTATCCAATCAGTTACAGGAACTATTGGATAAGGGTTTCATACGCCCAAGCTTTTCACCTTGGGGAGCTCCAGTACTGTTTGTTAAGAAGAAGGATGGTTCGTTCAGAATGTGTATTGACTACAGGGAGCTGAACAAGCTGACAGTCAAGAATCGGTACCCTTTACCGAGGATTGACGACTTATTTGACCAGTTGCAGGGATCCAGTTATTATTCAAAGATAGATCTACGGTCAGGATACCACCAACTTAGGGTCCATGAGGAAGATGTGCCGAAAACAGCCTTCCGAACTAGATACGGCCATTATGAGTTCTTAGTGATGCCTTTCGGGCTAACTAATGCGCCGGCTGTATTCATGGATCTGATGAACCGCGTATGCAAACCATATTTGGACAAGTTTGTGATTGTGTTTATAGATGATATTCTGATTTACTCTCGGACCAAGGCCGAGCATGAGCAACACCTGAGATCGATTTTGGAATTGTTGAGGAAAGAAAAGTTGTATGCGAAGTTTTCCAAGTGCGAGTTTTGGCTTAGAGAAGTTCACTTTCTCGGTCACGTTGTAAACGAGAAAGGAATACACGTTGATCCTTCCAAAGTCAAGGCCATCGAAAACTGGGAAGCGCCAAAAACCCCAACTGAGGTGAGGCAATTCCTAGGACTAGCTGGCTACTATCGACGCTTCATTGAGAACTTCTCCAAAATAGCTCTACCTCTGACCGCGCTAACTCAGAAAGACAAGAAGTTTGTTTGGGGCGAAAGTCAGGAAACAGCATTTCAATTGTTGAAACAGAAATTATGTAGTGCGCCAATTTTGTCTTTACCCGAGGGGACGGAGGACATCGTCGTTTACTGCGACGCTTCACATCAGGGACTCGGATGTGTCCTTATGCAGCGAGACAAAGTCATAGCGTATGCCTCACGCCAACTCAAGACCAATGAGAAGAACTACACAACGCATGATTTAGAACTTGGAGCGGTTGTCTTCGCGCTAAAGATTTGACGCCATTACCTCTATGGTACAAAGTGTGTAATCTTTACGGATCACAAGAGCCTCCAACATATATTTGATCAAAAGGATTTAAACATGAGGCAACGAAGATGGGTGGAGTTGTTGAATGATTATGATTGTGAAATTAAGTACCACCCTGGAAAGGCGAATGTGGTAGCAGACGCGCTAAGTAGGAAGGAGCGAATAAAAACGCTACGAGTCAAGGCTCTAAGGTTGACCATTCACGCAGATCTCTCTACCCGCATCCGAGACGCTCAGCAAGAAGCCTTGAAACCAGAGTTTGTTAAAAACGAATGCCTTGGGGGTATGGTTAAAAGTTTGGAACTGAAAGAGAACGGCAATCTATATTTCGCTAACCGCATATGGGTCCCTCTCAAGGGAGGATTGCGCGAGCAGGTATTGAACGAAGCTCACAAGACGCGGTATTCCGTACATCCTGGCGCAGACAAGATGTACCAAGATGTTAAAACGCTGTATTGGTGGCCCAATCTTAAAGGCGCCATCGCGGCGTATGTCAGTAAGTGCCTGACGTGTTCGAAGGTGAAGGCTGAATACCAGAAACCGTCAGGGTTGCTTCAGCAGCCAGAAATTCCCATGTGGAAGTGGGAACAAATCTCTATGGACTTCATCACCAAACTACCAAGGACACCTGGGGGCTATGACACAATATGGGTTATTGTGGATCGGCTAACTAAGTCAGCGCACTTCCTGCCGATCAAGGAAACCGATAGGATGGAAAAGTTAGCCCGATTGTATATTCGAGAAGTAGTTTCAAAACATGGAGTCCCAGTGTCCATCATTTCTGATAGAGATAGTCGGTTCACCTCAAGGTTTTGGAGATCGTTACAAGGAGCTTTAGGTACTCGTCTGGACATGAGTACGGCCTATCATCCTCAAACGGATGGGCAAAGCGAGCGAACAATCCAGACATTGGAAGATATGCTACGCGCGTGCGCAATCGATTTCGAAGGTAGCTGGGATACTCATCTTCCATTGGTTGAATTTTCTTACAACAATAGCTATCACACAAGCATTAAGGCTGCGCCGTTCGAAGCTTTGTATGGGCGCAAGTGTAGATCCCCACTATGCTGGGCTGAAGTAGGTGACAAGCAAATGACTGGTCCAGAATTGATCCAGGAAACAACAGACAAGATTTTTCAGATAAGGGATCGCCTTAAGACAGCGCGCGACAGACTATTAGAGCTACGCAGATGTGCGAAGGAAACCATTGGAATTTCAAGTAGGGGATAAAGTACTTTTGAAAGTCTCTCCATGGAAAGGAGTCCCCCGTTTCGGCAAGCGAGGAAAGTTGAATCCACGCTACATTGGACCATTTGAGATCCTGGAAAGGATCGGTCCGGTTGCTTATAAGCTCCGTTTACCCGCCGAACTCAGTGGAGTTCATAACACGTTCCATGTGTCCAACCTCAAAAAGTGCTTATCTGACGAAACGTTGATTTTGCCGTTGGAAGAGATTCACATCGACAAACAGCTGCACTTCGTAGAAGAACCTATAGCAGTAACCGATTGGAAAGAACAAAAGTTACGCAGGAGCAAAATCAAGTTAGTAAAGGTTCAATGGAACTCGAGGCGTGGGCTTGAGTTCACTTGGGAAAGAGAAGACCAAATGCGCAAGAAATACCCACACCTCTTTCAGAGCATAGCTTCTGACAGCAACGTCTCCTAAATTTCGGGACGAAATTCGTTTAACGAGGGGAGAATGTGACAACCGGTAAATTCCCAAACCCATAAGCTAAGTAATCAACCTAATAATTAGGTGATTGTAAATATTAAGCGCGTGCATTTGTTATGTGCGCCCTGCGCGAGCGCGCCATGTTAGTCAGCGCGTGCAGTCGTTATGTGCAACCTGCGCGAGCGCACCATGTTAAGAACCAGCGTGAGCATATGTTATATGCGCCATGCGTGAACGTTTTGGCCTTATGTTTTTCATGAAACTTTATGTTGTCTAAATGGGTTGACCGTCACGCATGAGGCTAAGGCGGGTGCATCCCAAAACCAATTATGCGCGTGCGGGAGGGGAACTAACCTACCCGCATGGCGGGAACGTTGAGAGCTAGTTTGTCTGAAGCTCCAAGATGAAATTGACTTCAACATGACTGATCACTATGTTGAAATACCAAGACCACCTGGAGAATCTACAAATGAAACTCAAATGTCCCTAACTGCGAGAAGGTTACGTATCTACCCGCAGCAAAGAAATGTCCTACACGCAGAAAGCTATGCGCACAAAGTTATACGCGCAGAACACTTAGTCTATTCTCCAGTTATAAGGAGATTACTCCCGCCCGAAAGGAAACAGTAGCGTGTTTCAGAGATTTTCCACTTTTTACTGTACACTGACAAAAGTACCTGAAAAAGCACACTGTAACATGAAAAGTCAACTGTCAGCCACCCTATTCTCACCAACCCCAGACCTGCATGTTCTGTCCAAATCAAATCAAAATCTTTTATCCACCACTCCACTCTTAAGTAAATAATAATAACTTCCATACTTTATCATCATTACATTTAGATATGAAAAGATTTCAATCCCCTAAAGCAAGGGATTGTGTTCCCTTGAGTTTGCCTATAAATTTGTAACCTAAATTATCACCCAAAACACACTTCAAAGAACTACAAACTTGCACTAATCCTCTCCCAAGCATCCGTTGTTTTCATTTCCGATCCTGTTACTAGGTAAGCCGAGAATATAACCTTGAGATCTACTTTCCAACCCTTATGTTCTCCCATTTATTGATCTTAATATATATACTTCTTGTTATTTAATCGTATTCTAGACCTTCGATTCCGAGGCCAACACCAAGAAAACCCGAATCTCGATTAATCCCTTAACAAGAACCACAGGTGAGTCTCACAGCCCCTATTTTCACTGTTTTCACTGTTTTTAAACTACTTTCGGGGCGAGGGACACGTACTTAAATAATGTTTTATCATGGTATACTTACAAGCTATGCAAACGATTACGTGTTTAAGTTATGTTTCATGATGAGCAATGCGAACAGTTATCTATGGTATTTCGATGTTAGTGCACCAGATTCGAGTAAGTGATCACTTTACCATTGGAACTCTAAGGGTAGGGACTGCTGGTTTGATCCGCCCACTCGTAGGGGTCGCACCTCTTACACAGACGAGTGCCTAGTATGGTCATGGGGCAGTACTATGGGTTTGAGCCCGCTCGTAGAGGTCGCTCCTCTTACGCAGACGAGCGCCTTGTTTTCCGGCACAACGTCCGCGCGTAACCCGCGGGACGGTATTACAGTATTATTCGCTCGTAGTGGCAGCGCCACTTACTCAGACGAGCACAGTTTTCCAGAAGTGTCCGCGCGTAACCCGCGGGACGGTATTACATTATTTTAGCTCGTAGTGGCAGCGCCACTTACACAGACGAGCACAGTTCCCAGAAATGTTCGCGCGTAAACCGCGCAACGAGTTTATCAGAATATGTTGATAGATCTATGTTTTACCAAGCATGTGTTTAATAATGCTATCAGAATTATGTTTCAGAATGAATTGTACCGAGATTATGATGCAATACGATTTATCAAGTTACTAAAACTTGTGAACTCACTCAGTTTATACTGATTCAAATATTTTTACGTGTCTTTCAGGAGATAACTAGGTAGCGCATGGAGTCACACTTAGAGCACCTCACGCTGAACATCTAAAACTAGCTTTTTGGAAGATTTTAGTTCTATCCCTTCGATGCGCGTGGTTGTACCCGCCGCGCAAAGGGGATATGGCGTGGAAATCTTCAACAGTTTTTATACTTGGATGTTTTTATGTAATCTTTAAACAATGTAATGTATTTGTATTAAACATTTCATGCGCAATGAAAATCTTTGAATGTTTTGCAATGGCCCGTGCTTATTTATCAATCCCCACTCGTGCACGCCCGGCTGTTTCCGCCGCTCAGGGCCGGGTGTGACAGATTTGAAAACAAACCAAGCACGAGCAAAGCTTCGCTCGGTTCGGTTTGTTTTGCTCAAATTATTTTTTTTAGTTTAAAATTTATATATATTATGTATTTATACAAAAATATACAAAATTTTAAGGATTTTTTAATTTCCTACTTTTGTGTTGACATCAAAGTTTTATTTTAAACCCTAGCCACTTGTTCAATACTTTCACAATTCCACTTTTCCATAAACTTTTCTGTCATTCTGTCGTTCAGTACTTCAATTACACCTTTAAAAAACTAGTTACTGGTTCTCGTCTCACTTGATACACGAACTATATTTTTCTATTGTTAGAAGAAAATATAGACCAGGTATATTCGCTGAACTTATTATGTATGTTTTATTGCTAACTTTGAGTTTTAGATATTTTAGAGTTGGAACTCTACATTTTTTTTAGTTAAAAGTTTTGAATTAATGATATTTTGGAGTTTTATAATTTTAAAATTTAAAATTTTGTACGAAACCAAACAAAACCAAGCCGCTCGATTTAAGACCAAACCAAGTTCAAGCATAAACATATCTCTCGTTTTCTTTAAATTCAAGCCGCTCGGTTCGGCTCGGTTTCAAACCAAGCCAAGTATAAACATGTCTGCGTACAGTTCGGTTCGGTTCAATTCGTGCACAGCCCTAAGCCTAACAAGGGTTATATGGTTAAATGGTGAAATAAAATAAATAGGAGAATCATGGTGGGGCCAACACTAAGTACCTGTAAAACACAACAATTCAGTTCTTCTTCTTAACATTAACATTACTCTCTCTCTCTCTCTCTACTCAATTATTTATCTCACTAGAACTAGAACATATATTGTTACAGAATTCAGATCTAGGGGTACATCGTGTAAAAATAACGGTTGATGCTATCAAATTCACACTTTCAGGCTTACATCGCTTTCTTTCGGCTTATTTTCAGCACAAAAGAAAGCGAGGTAAGCCTGGAAGTGTGTTTTTGATAGCATCAAACATTATTTCTATATGAACACGAGCAGGATTGCGGCTGGACTGTAGATTCTCTTGGATCACAGAATGTGGTGCATCAAGAAACTGCAAATATGCAAAAAAGCATTTTCATGTGTACAAAAATTTTATTTGTTTTTAGTCACAAAGTAAATAAGACAAGTCCACTCACCATGCCTAAACACCAATGTATTGTATTGTTTTTCAGTCACAAATGTTTTGCGGATGAGGTCTCTTGGATAACAAAAAAATTTGTGTCGTTTTAATTTAACAAACGAACGTGAACACATGTTTCGTTCGTTCATTTATGTTCGCGAATGTTCGTTTTTTTATGTACGTTTTTGTTTGTTTACATTTTTTCATTTATGTTCGTTTATCTTTGTTCAATTATACTGCTCGTTCATATTTTAAACGAATGAACATAAACGAACACAAACATGTTCATTTCTTAAATGAACGAACATGAACACAAATATTTGTCCGATTAAGTGTTCGTGTTCATTTAAAATTAAATAAACAAACAGGAACATGCCCTTGTTCGTGTTCGTTCGGTTCTTTTACAGGTCTATATATCCATATGGTTTGGTTGGTTAGAAGTTATAACTTGAAAAATAATCTGATAAATAATAAACCTCTTTGTATATGTGCAGTTGCTCCAATCTGCCATGCACACCTGGCATCGGTGCAGATGGGGCAGTTTGTGAAGTTTGATGACGTGTCAGACACGGCATCCAGCCACAGTGGTGGCGGTGGTGGCGCTAGCATTAGCGGTGGCAGTGGTGGTGTTACTAGCAGTAGCGGTGGCAGTGGTGGTGTTACTCAAATACCAAAGTTGCATGACAATGTATGCGCTTCGATGTTTTTCTGTTGCACACCTAGGTAGTTGATTAACCGACAGTATTTATATTTGTATTTGTATTTGTATTTGTGTGGATGATTTAAGTGGATTTTATTGTGTGGGTACCTGTTTCAGGCATTTAGTGGCATTATGCATTAAGTTAGAAATAATGAAATACTTTTGGTGTTATTATGATTTACCCTAAGTTTAAATTTTTTATTATTAGTTTAGTCATAAGTTTAATCTCAAGTAAATAACACTAAGTAGATGGTTGATTACAGACACTCTTTTGCTAATGTTTTAAAAAACAATATGTAACTAAATAGGTTATGTCTGGCATGACATTATTATACATTTGAGTTTGCATAAATATTAATATGTAAGCTGGCGTGTTTTTGACATTTTAAAGTATGTAACTTTATATGTAGAATAGGCCTATTTCCGTAGGAATAGGCTTTATTGAGTCTTTAAAATACGGAGACGTTACGTTTGTCACTTTCTTATAATTTATTGTATCATATCCTTATTTTGACAAAAATTTGTTTCAATAGATTATAACTATTTAATCTTTTGTGAGCTTTAATTAATATATTATCACTACTGATGTCATGGTTTTATAAAATAAAACTAGTTGGAAGTGTATTATATATATTAATGTTGTGGTTATTACATGATTATAAGTGGGAACATATATGTAAAAGTTTAAACAATTTGAATAAATTTGAAGATTTGTGCGAATTAATATGTGTGAATAGAATGCTTAACATTAGTAGGTTCAGACTCATTTAGTTTCACACAAGTTTCATTCTAAATTCCTAATGCAACTTGAAGTCCACAATTAGTGTCATTATAAGACTATTAAATCAAAATGTTGTGTGTCATTAAAAACTGTCACTGAATCATAATAATGTGTTTCAATTTGAAGTTTTATAATCACCACGTGTAAGTGATTTAGTTGAGTCACATAGTTAGGTGACCCATAATGAGAATGTTAATGATGATCATTAAGTGTATTTTGAGTTCTTGTTATGATAGTTGAACTTCGAAACTTTGAACATAATTAGTTAGTTACTGAAGTTAAAAGGGTTGCCATAATAGTTGAAATAAAGTAGAAAATGGCCGTATGCTTGAATATTTATCATTGCGTCTATGTTTGATGTTATACGTCAGTCATATGCCAACTTTGTTAAAAGCAGACCGTGTATTATATGTCGAGCAAGTATGTGGTATGTTGATATCAATTTGTTTTGGGGCTTGAGTCACTTATAATGGCTACTCTTTTTATTCTTTTTATTTACATATACTCTCTAACTCCCGAGTAAAACATGTCAAGTAGATGACTGATGAAGATTGCGTCTTGTGGGGAATAACAAACACTCTTCTTGTAATGTTGTTAAAATCAAAATGTAACTAAATAGATTTGGTTTAGTATAACATAATTTACTTTGAATGTGCATAAATAAATTGTAAAATGGTATGTGTTCGACATTCTAAAGCTGAAAATCATATTCGAAAATAGAATCTATTTTCTCAACAATAGACTTTATTGAGTCTTTAAAATACGGTTCATAATATTATTATATCACATCCATATTTTGACCAAGTTTATTTTAACAAATTATAACTATTATGATCTAATCCTTGTAAGCTTTAATAGTATCACAAGTAATATTCTTCTCATGATTTTGTTAAAAAAAAAGATTAATCAAAATTTATTATATTAATCGATGTTTTAGGTTAGAGATTATAACGTTAATAGACTCATCTAAATTCGATATATAAAGAAGTTTTAACTTTCACTAAGGGTTATTTGGTAGCTTTTTAATGATTTCATCAAGAGTCAACCTTTGAATAAGTCGGAACTAGTATGTGTTTGTTTCACTAAAAAGACCTCTCAATAGTTTAGTCTTTTAATAGTTTAGTTTATCAGTTATGTTGAATGATTTAGAGTCCACCTCTTAACCAATTATGTCTCTTAATGATTCAGCACAAAATTACCGAATATCATCTAAATTCCTTACTTAATCCAATACGTCCAAGTATGTATATATATATATATATATATATATATATATATATATATATATATATATATTTTCTGGGTAAAAACTTCAGGATTGTTACTCTTTTTATATATAACACAAACCGAACTACATCTGGATAATGGGTAAGCGAGCAACAAGCTGCGCCGCTATCCCCTTTTGAATCGCAAAGCCTATTCTACTAAATATAAATTCTTGGTTCCTCGGGCTCCCCGAGTCACTGTGGACCACCTTCTGCACCCGCTCCAAGAAGCGAACCGTCTCGGGAGCTAGGGATCCAAAAGTGTCGAAGGAAAATGGAATGAACACGTGCTGATTCTCCAAACACAATGTCTCATGCTTAGCAACCTTCCTAGACTCCGCACTCAAAACCGCATGTCCCGGTACGAAGCCACTGTCTCTCAGCCCCACCAATGGGGACACCCCAGTGAGGTCAACACACGCATGCTTACCCCTTGCCCAGCCAAACACAAGAACATCCGCAGGACGCAGGGTAGATCTTCCCTCACGCGGATCAGTCAAAAAGTTAACAGGTGCCTCTTTCTTGGCTGAGATCCCGGCACGTCTCACACACCCACTATTTGGCTTACAAATAATTTTTTATACACAAAATGCTATAAATCGCAACCACTAAGAGAGAAACATCATATCAACACGTCTTGATACAATCATACTACAAACCTTTTGGATTGTATGTATAGATAAAATTATAAATTGTAAGCACTCATTTAGATCAACGTGATATTGCAAACAAAGCTAACAAATAGCAAACCATTATAATGTCTTATCCGGTGCTCATGACTAGCCATTGGCACACTAACGAACCACTTACCGCCTATGCGTATACAACGGACGACTTAACACATTTATAGACTTATCAAGACCCAACAACAAACCATAGATCATATATGCATATTCAACACCAAGATCATTTTTTGTGGCTTAATATGAATTTGTGTAACAAAACCAATCGAATAAGATGTGACCAGGCTCATTGGTGGCCAATTTGTAGCACACGCTCAACAATTTTGGTGGTAATTAACGATTCAATCAATTAAAAACATTTCATCAAATGACTTTTAGATTTTCAACCTCAAGTGGTTTACAGTATTAGTGTGTATATATATATATATATATATATATATATATATATATATATATATATATATATATATGGTAAGGATCCTAAGAGAACCCTTTGCAAATTGAGAACTTTGAGAACCATTTTGGGCCACTAAAAACACCTTTAAAAAAATATTTAAAAAAATCATAAAACAAAAAATAACAAAAATTTTAAAAAAGTAAAAAAACCAAAATTCTTATATTTCATTCCGGTTTCATTAAAAAAATAAAATAATAAAAAAAACGTCGTATTATACACATATGTATAATTTTATATAAGCTTTAGTTACATAATATACACATATGTACAGTATCATTTATCTTAAATTATACACATGTGTACAAAAAAAACATGTAAATATACATATATGTATATATAATACATATGTGTATATAATTTAGCTAAACTGAGTTTTTTTTTATGAAACCGAGATGATAAAATAAAAATTTTGGTTTTTATACTTTTTTGATTTTTGTGTTTTTTTTATTTTATGATTTTTTTTTTATTTTTGGGTTTTTTGTGGTCCAAAATGGTTCTCTCATGATCCTGATCCTATATATATATATAGTAGAAACTCGATAAACTAATACTCGATTATTTAATAAACTCTCTAAGATAATATTTTTTCCCGGTCCCGACTCGGGGATAGGGTGCTAAATTAATAATTCGCTAAATTATAAGATAATACATTTTTGATAATCTCTTTAGACCCCAAATAAAATATAAATTAATAATTCCTTATATATAACATATTATATGAATGATTTATAAAGGTTTCTTGAAAAAGTGGCTCAATTGTCTTTTGTTTTTTGTTGAAATCAATTTCCCCTTGAATCTCGTCTCTAATTTTCCTTAGCATGGTAAGAACTTCTGGTGTTGTTTCCTCATATCTCAACAAGAAATTGTTCACAAGGTGGGAGATTGAAGGTTTCTTTCAAATTAGGCCGTTCATTTGATATACATGCATTGTATACAATAATTAAGTGGAAGCTTGAAAGGTGTTTATAAACTAAGTATTCTACTATAAATTAATAAAATATTAATTAATATACAAATTAATAATTATTAATTTATCGATTAATTAATAACTTTTTTAATTAATAAATTTTGGTGGTCTCAAGTGTATTATTTTAAAGAGTTTCTACTGTATAGGGGATGGATTTTGCGAGAATTGATATTACAGCGAGAAGTGAATGTGTAACTCCATTAATCCCTAATTTCACTCCATTTCTTATGATGTTAACTACATGGTACGTAGGTTGGTTGTATTTATGTCTTATCTACATACATACAAACCTACCTACACACATATACATGCGTTCCTACACACATTCAAACATACCTACACACATACAAACGTACCGAGCCACATTCATACCTACGTACCTACACACATACAAACATACATACACATATACAAAATACGTACCTACACACATACATGCGCACTTACACAATAAGAAAAGGAGTGAAATTAGGGATTAATGGAGTTACACCTTCACTTCCCGCACTTGTCGCTGTAAAAAAAACTTCTGAAAATGATCCAATACCTATATATATATATATACACTAGTTTTTATCCCCCCGTATTACAGGGCTGTTTTACATTACCCGTTTTTAATATTTATATACTTTTTGGGTTTAATTTTATTTATTGTAATGAAATTTATAATATACTTAGAGTTTGATGATAAAAATATTTCACACATAACTAAGATGTGATAACCTAGTTTAAAAGTTATCTGGGTTTGGTAAGACCCTAGACCCGCTTATTTTTTTTACTATAAAACTGTTTCTTAATTTTAAATAATATTTTTATATAAAAATAATAATATAATAATTTTTAGTATATCCTATTTTATAGGATTTTCACATCAATAATTTGGTGAGAATAATTTTTAATTAAATGAGATGTTATAACTCGTTTAAGGAATATTTGGATTTGGTAAGACCCATACCCGTGAATTCGGGTCAAATGCATGAGAAGCCTCCATTTAAAAATCAAGCAAATCTGATGACTCCAAAAAAAGAGGGAGCGACCACATCGCGACACGTAGGATTTTTATGTTTTCGTTTAAATATATTACTAGTTTTTATCCATCGTATTGCGGGGCTGTTTTACATTACTCGTTTTTAATATATATATACTTTTTGGGTTTAATTTTATTTATTGTAATGAAAGTTATAATATACTTAGAGTTTGATGATAAAAAGGTTTTACAAATAGCTAAAATGTTATAACCCGGTTTAAAAGTTATCTGTGTTTGGTAAGACTCAAGACCCGCTTATTTTTTTTACTATAAAGTTGTTTCTTAATTATAAATAATATTTAAAAAAAATCATATAATAATCTTTAGTTTATTCTATATTATAGGATTTTCACATCAATAATTTGATGAGAATAAATTTTAATTTAATGAAATGTTATAACCCGTTTAAGAAAATATTTGGGGTTGGTAAGACACATACCCGTGAATTCGGGTCAAATGCATGAGAAGCCTCCATTTAAAAATCAAGCAAATCTGGTGACTACAAAAAAAGGGGGAGCGACCACATCGGGACTCTTAAGATTTTTATGTTTTCGCTTATATATATTATAGATATATATATATATATATATATATATATATAAAATTGTTCAAATAAAAAACAATTATTTTGTGAGAAGTATAAGAAGGCTTTAAAATCAAGCGCACCACTAAAATAGGACACTATACCATGTAAATAGGAAACTATACAGTATTTAGAAACCACTAATCTCAACCACTAGATCCTAGATCCAAGGGACAAAATATATTCTTATGTTTCTCATAAAACTATTGTTTTTACGTTAACCCTACCACACACACACACACACACACACACATATATAGATAAATGATCCAATACAATAATCCCTTATCGTACAATAGGTACGCGAGTGTCTGGATCGTCGATTTATGAAAACCCGCGGTGGCAAGATTGTAATTTTATTCAAATCCGATTCCGTCCCTAATTAAATCATTCATTCATCAACTACGATCATACATCGACTCCTAAATTGCAGACCAAGATCAGAAACATAATCAAATTTCATTCACAACCATAGTCTGCTGTTTCACAAGGTTTCACACAAAACATCAGATACTTGTACATGATAATCAAAATCGATGCGAATTAATCAATTTACATCAACCTAATTGATCAATTAACCTTGAAATTGATCCAATTGACCATCAATTTAAAGCTTCAATCGATTAATTTTTTGAACGTATTAGTTCATTTTGGTCAGAATGTTTAAACTTGTGGTTTTGGTCAGAACGTATTAGTTGAACGTTTAAACTTTTTGTGTCATTTTGGTATTCATTTTGGTCAGAACGTTTAAACTTGTGGTTTTGGTCAGAACATATTAGTTGAACGTTTAAACTTTTTGTTTATTTTAGTGTTCATTTGGATCAGAACTTTTAAATTTGTAGTTTTGGTCAGAACGTATTAGTTGAACGTTTAAACTTCTTGTTCATTTTTAGTGTTCATTTTGGTCAGAACGTTTAAACTTTTTGTTCATTTTTTGTGTTCATTTTGGTCTAACATTTTTACTTTAGAAGTTCTATAAAAAAAATTTAGAAGTTATGTACAAAAAGTTTAGAAGTTATGTACAAAAAGTCCAGAACGTTTAAAGTTTTTGGTCAGAACGTTTAAACTTGTGGTTTTGGTCAAAACATATTAGTTGAACGTTTAAACTTTTTGTTCATTTTAGTGTTCATTTTGGTCAGAACGTTTAAACTTTTTGTTCATTTTTTGTGTTCATTTTGGTCTAAACTTTTTACTTTATAAGTTTTCTAGACAAAAAATTTAGAAGTTCTGTACAAAAAAGTGCAGAACGTTTAAAGTTTTTGTGCAGAACGTTTAAACATGAACCATAATCATAACTCAATTAAGTGTATTATTCTGCAATTTCATAATCGATAGATGATTCTAAAGCCTCTTACACATTAATTCAATTGATTAAATCAACAATTTTTGATCAATTTGAAGATTATTAAACTATAGTGATAATGGGTTTATTGATTTTGATTATGCTTTTAGTTTTGTGGATGATTTGATTATGGTTGAAGGCTTGCAGCAAATAACGATATATTGTGCGAGAAGTATTTTTTCGATTTAATTACAATTATGCCACCGCGTAGTTTTAATTGCAATTAGGATCGGGTGGTGCAGGGTCTCGCGTACCTAATGTACGATAACCTATTATTCTACGTTAACTCTCCCCCACATATATATATATATATATATATATATATATATATATATATATATAAAAGAGTAAATTTAGAAGGTGTGTAAGCCAGTTCTTTCAAAATAATTTACAATTTATTAATACCATAAAAATATCAAAACAACCTTTGGAAATCAAGTATCAATATATTTTGTTAATGTTGACCCATTGAAACAATTTCTACAAAATGCTTCCAAATTTAACTTTCATTTCTAAGTTTTTAAATGGTAACTTGTAATAAGTTAAATATCCTGAACCTACTTGATGATTAATGTGAGATGTTTATTTTGACTTTTGAGTAGATCAAATGGCTTTTCTTTGAGGTAACCCTGGACGTAATTATAGCTTAGAATTTAAGCATATTCATTTATAACCTTTTATGTTAAATTTGTCAATACCAACCTAGCTACATAAAAAGTTAGATTAGTACTTAGGTAACTTTAATAATTATTTTAATGGATCATCTAATTCTATTCTAGTTTTATAGGATGTACTATCCACAATGTTATGATAATGGCCATTTCATCTCTTTTAGTAGTTTTTTCTATTCTAGTTTCATAGGATATTGTACGATAATCAATGTTTTTAAATTTTCAAATCAATCCTACTCCATGTAACTTAAATTTTTGTAGGTATTTATATCTTGACAATTAATAATCTTATTCTCTAAAATAAAAATGAGATTAAAAGACACAATTCACATCTCTCATTGGCTATGTATTCTTGTATCATTTTCTCTTCATGTTTTCATGTTTTTGTGAGTGCAAGGAATAGAAAAAGAAAAAAATAATAAAAGAAAAAAAATATACGAATACGATCGATATAGGGATTTAGATATGAAACTTTTATATATGAAAAATGTGAAATGAGTCATAAATAGGGGTGTAAACTAGTCAAGTTGAGCCCGAGCTCAGCTTATGAGTCATTTTTTAAGCTCGAGTTTGACTCGATCGGGCTCGGCTGGTTTTTTATTAATTAATTAATTTGTATACATTCTTAATTATTTTTGGGGGCATTACATATATCCTCTTCCTAAGTCTATTTATTACATATTTATCAAACCCTTAAATCTCAATTACATATTCTCTCCCTAAACCACATATATTACAAATTTATCCATTTCATTAAAATTAACAAATACTATTTTACCCTTAATGAACTATTTAAAAAATTATTTACATATATCCCCTTTTAAAAAATTTCAAATACATATCTCTCCAATTTCAACCAAAACAGGGTCGTGATAAAATAAACGTATCAAACGCTAATAAATCCAATTGGAATTAAACTTTTTAGTCGTTAGCAAATATTGAACATACAAAAAATGTTAAACCTAGATGAACGATAATACACAAACAAGAAAAAAAAAAGGAAGACCTTGTATAGCCTTTTGATTAATAAAAAGAAACGACATGAGAACATTACATGAAAACAACTTGATAGTCTCATACTGTCCTCCATATTTTATTTACCAAAGCATCATATTCTACTTCAAACATAACTAAGTTAAAAATAGACAATAACACAACAGGCCATGAATGGCTCCAAATGAAATTAAAAAAAAAAAAACTCATGTTTCCATCTATGACCTATATGGATTAAATCACATCAAATCCATCACTAATCATAAATTAAATATTCAGAAAAACATTTAAATCAAGAAACAAAACATGATATATACGTAATTCATTAAGGACGGCACTCATGACTGTTACAACCCTAAACCCTAAAACGCACATGGTTACAAGAACCGGTTACAATCGCTCGTCGCCAGCCTGTTTATATCACCGGTTAACTGATTCCCGGTTGGAATCGGTGAGCTAGTTGCAATCGTGAGGTTAGGTTTGGATCGATGGAGAACTGCTGCCGGAGAGTGAACTGAGGAATGAATGGGATGTTTGGGAGAACTTTTAAAATTGCTTTTTTGCTTATATGTTTTTTGAAAAGCAAAAGCAACTTTTGAAAGGCTTCATTTGGAGTTGTTTTACCAAACACCTTCTGCTTTTCAACAAACAAATAACATATAAGCAAGTTTTAGAAGCTCACCAAACACACTCAAAGAGTCGTATAATTTGATAGGTTCCTAATTTTAATTGAGAGTATTTTCGTCATAATGTATATTTTTGTAAATAGAGGGGATATATGTAATTTGAAGTTTAGAATTAGGGATATATGTAATTAATGAAGTTAATAAGGGGATATATGTAATTTTCCCTTATTTTTATACATGTGAAAAATTTTAACGAGCCTAATCTCGGATCAAACGCGGTTAAGTACATTGAAATTAAATACATAGTACTCTAAAAGGGTTAAAACATAAAATGTACTAGGATCGTTAAGTCTCAGCGAACCTAAGCGATCTTCAAATATTCATTTTTATGCAAAAAGATTCGACGTCTTGAAATAGGTTGAAACTTCCATGTGAATAATGACAACAATCTTTAACTATATTATTTTGCATTTTTATGGTATTTTTAAACCTCCATGAACAATATAAAAAATTAAAAATATAAAAAGTAAAACAAAACTAACCCATGGTAAAACAACAGTAGCATTTTCATCTAATGTTTTTGGAGGACATGTGGTGTTTGATGTCTTCCAAAGTGGAGGACCCAAATTTTAAAAGACACTCCTTTTTTTTTTTATCGGCCAACTAAGTAACGCCGAGTACTTCGTACGCGGCCCCCATTGGCTAAAGGTAGCCCGAGCCGGTCACAAGTCCGGACGGACGGAGCCCCTAGCGGTCCACCTGTTGAGGGATTCACCGGATAAAACCCGACCCCCACGCCCGCCAAACGGCACGACAGCGAGGAGCCGGTAAAACCGGGTGAGATCAGGACTCGAACCCTGGCAAGCCAAGGTCATCCCTCATATCTCCGTATAAATTGGTGATAGTGAGGTTTGAACCCCCTACCTCTCACAAGTAAAGTAAGTTATCTACCATTGAGCCACATCCAAACCTTTTTAATGGTTCAATATTATCAGAACTGATCATATTTTGATAATAGAAAAATCTGTTGCTTGTTTGGTCACCATTTTTTTCTAAATTAGTTTTTATGATATGATTAGTTATATAACATAAATAAAATACTCAGTAAAATTGTTTGCTGACCGTACCGAATTTGGTTATATATGCATATATAATTAAACTAATTGAACCGAAATGATCTTAAAAGAAATTTTAAGCTTTTTAATATTTTTTGTAAGTAATTAGTTTTAGTGTCCGTGTAAAATACGGGATTATATAAATTATAAAATTACAAGTTAAACGATCCCATGTTCCCAGTTGATGAGCCATGTCCGGTCTACCGTAAAGTTTGTTTAGTTAATTTTGGTGAACACGCGGTTCACTGCAAAGAACTTACGGGGTTTAAATATAGACATGATTTGCTCAGACATGTCCTTTGTGATGTGATAAAACGGGCGGGAATCTCGGCAAAAAAAGAGGCTCCTATGAATTTCGTGTCGGATCCGCGTGAATGAAGGTCTACTCTCAGACCAGCGGACATTCTTGTGTTTGTATGGGTGGGGGGGGGGGGGGGTGGGGGAAGCATGCTTGTGTGGACCTTGCTGGGGTGTCCTCTCTTATCGGGCTTAGGGGCACCAGCTTTTTTGCTAGGCAGGCAGTGCTAAAGGCAGAAGCAGGAAAAATTACTAAGCACGAGAATGCATGTGTTGAGAATCAACATGCATCATCCCTTTTGCTTTTGATACATTTGGGTCTCTCGCCCTCGATGTTGCTACGTTTTTAAAAAGAGTTCAGCGGGTCGTGCACATTAACTCAACGACGCCGAAGAACGATAACTTTGTTTTCAGTAGGATCGATTTTGCCATTCAAAAGGGGGTGGCGGCGCAGCTTGTTACCCGCTTACATGCCTCTCTGTTGTAACTGGATCTTTTTTTTAGTTGAATGAAAATTATTTATATTTTATATATATCACAAAATGGTTTTATTTAAATGAACTTAATAAAAAAATACACATGCAAAAACATACCCGAGAACGTTCCTTTATTGAAATATTCATTGTTAGTATCATATATGTATGTATGTATAATTGAAAGAATTCAGGAAGAAGATTTCTCATACAATAGTAGTTCTAACCACTGAGCCTAAATACTGAAGGAGCGTTACCTTAATCAACCCGTATAAGGGAAAGAGAACATTAAATTATAACGACGGATGTTGCTTTCAATTTTTCTCCGTTTGTAATTTGTTTCTTTTATTTATTTATGTGTGTGTACGTGTGTTTTTTTATATACGCGTTCTTTTACTTTATTTTATCATGTTAAGTTAAATTAGGTTTAGGATTAAATATGTTTTTATGGGATATGCACCAATACTTACAATTAGAAATTGAAACGGGTTCTATGTGTGAGATTAGAGGTGGCAAATGGGTTGAGTCGGGTCGAACGAGTTATGGGTTGAAATGAGTCATGGGTTAAAACGAGTTTGGGTCAGAATGAGTTTGAGTCAGAATGAGTCAATTAAAAAAAGGGTTGTTTTGATTTGGGTCGGAATAGGTTAGGGTCGAACTGGGTTTCGAGTTTTTTTAATCTTTTTTAGTTCTTTTATGAACGGGAATAATGGCGGAAACATTTTAGTTTTTTTAAGATTTGTGTTTTTTATTTATATTTTAAGTTATGATTTTTTTAATTATTTTTTTTGAATTTTTTTGGAGGGGTTTTCTATTAAGGTCAAAAACCCTCAAAAAAATATTCAAAAATAATAATAAAAAATTATAACTCAATATATAAAGCATAAACAAAAAAAGTAAAAACACTAAAATGTTTCATACGTTGACCTCGTTCCATAAAAAAAAAAAAAAAAACCCGAGAATCGAACCGAAACCGAAAAATGGACCAAAACGAGTCCCGAATCGACCAAAAAGAAACCAAAACCCAACCCATCACGGGTGAAAACTCGTGTTGGCTTGAAATATGAACCGAACACGTTCCAATCTGTAACCCGTTTCGTGTCGAAACCTGTCTTGTATGAAAATCCGTTTCGATCCGAGACCTGTCACATTTCCTTAGGACGCTAACCCACATCGACCCAATTCTTTGAACTTGTAGACCCACATTGACCCAAAAATAAAAGGATGGAATTTAAAATGACTCATATTGACCGATTTAGTTAAAACCTTTTACCCAAATCAACTCATTTAATTTTTTAAAACAACTCAAATTGACCCATTTGAAAGGGTTTGGATCAAGATTGCCACCCCCAGTGAGATGGATATGCATTTCTTAGCATACATTCTAATTTTATGTATTCAGATCTAATTTTATGTTTGGGTGCTCGTGTTTTTTATTCTATATTTATTAAAATTGAAATGATAATAATAGATACATACAATTTGATTATTTCTAATACTAAGTTACACGTTATTAAACAACTTATATAGAGCTCATATGCTGGTTATTCGTTTTCAATTCATTCAATACTATGATGTAATATTACATTTGAGGTTTAGTTGCGGTATTTGAGTAATTTGTGTATTTTATGTAATATGTGCATTTTTTGTCGTATAATTTATATACCTTGTGTAATACGTGTAATTTGTAATTTTTGTTTGTGGTTGAGTAATTTGTGTAGATGTAATTTGGGTAAATTATATAAGATGTGCATTATGTAGCAATTTAGGTAATTTGTATAATTGAGGTAATTTCTGTAATTTGTGTAGTTTTTGACTTTTTGTAATCTGTGTAAATTAGGGTATTTTTTTTTTCTGTTTTTGAACATTAAACTTCATTAAAAAAAACGAGAGAGACCTCAAAACTAAGGCCCCCTCAACAAACCACTTACAACATGTACAAGGGGTACTTGACCCAATCAATCCAATCTATCTTATCTATATTCGATCTAGCCTTTAACCATAAAAATGACATGGCTTTTACTACCGCCACAACCTCAATTACCTTCGGGTCCGAATTGTGAAAGACTTTCTTGTTTCGCTCTTTCCAAATAGCCCAACATGTCACCATAATAACATATCGAACAATCCTTTTACCTTTACCCGCCACCGAGGAGAAATCTTGCCAGGTCTTTAAGTCTTCGATAGTGTTACTAGAGGCCGGAACTAGGCGGCACAACTCCACACCTTGCTCCAAACACCGAAAGCAAAACCACACGCAACAAAAATATGATTTACTGTCTCCTCACCAACATTGCACATCGGACAATTTACACTAGGCAAATTCAATTTCCTTTTTACTAGTTTAACCCGTGTAGGGATTCTCTCTTTTTTCCAGCCTCCAAACTAGTGCATTAACTTTGATTGGCACCCAGCTTCCCATCGCATTCCTTGACCAGGATGCCCATAAGCATTTTGACGCATAGCCGTTTTAACTGCTGCCACAGAGAAGCCGTTGTGGGCGTTTTGATCCCACAACCAGCAGTCAACAACCTGAATAATTCGAACGACCGAAAGCATGTAAGCCACATCTTGAACCTCGGAAATCCCTTCAACGGAAGTCATACCCAGCTGCCAAAGATCCTTAATCGATGTCTGATCGCCTTCTGTCTTCAAACGAGCAGCAATCGTGACATTTTTGTTCTTGTCAGCTGAGAAAAAGAGCGACC